>NW_026622133.1:0-13569 GCF_003711565.1 Takifugu flavidus | reverse complement strand
AAGGTGCTGGAGACTGCCTTCCAGGAGGAGGTGTCTCCCTCCTATACCTACACAAACTCAATGGTCACCAGCCGGAGCAAAGAAAAGTCTTTTTCTGACGCTGAGGTGTAAACCGGGCCAGAGCGTTGGCAAACACCTTTTCGTGAAATGTAAGTTTGATATATTGAGGAGACCTTTGTCAGCCATAAATGTCCTGCTCAAGCATGTGTTGCTTCCGTCAGGACGACAGTTTGCCACCAGTTTTATCATTCTGCACTCACTTATTGGCCACATCTTAATCATGAGACCTCTGTAGTCTATTTACTGCAAACAGGAAGTGGGTAAATTGTATTTGGTAGGCTATAATCTGAAGGTTTCCACATCCCATTTATAATAGATTTGATTACATATTTCTAATAAATCATGAATAAAGCTCATTATTTAGTATTTTGAAATGGGATTATTCTCATCAATGATTATTTATATTTATTGTTTTTCCTACACATGAATACAGTAAATTTGTCACCATCTCTCCTTCATGGCATCATTTATTGCAGCAGAGTACAGAAATGTTCTTTGTGATGGTGTTTTAAGAAAGATCTTTGACTGTCGTGAGGTTGCTTTGCCACATTACACAAACAATGACAGATGTTTTTTCCTCTAAACTGTTGCAGCTGCGCAATTTTATTTCAACTACAAGTAAAAGGTCTCTTGCTTAACATTTGACAATATCTGATGTAACCAAGGCGTTACCATACAGCGGAGGCTCTGGCATAAAGTTCATTTGATGCTAATGAATCAGCATACCTCCCGCAGCAGATTCAGGCTTAACATCAGTGTTTTGATAACTACCTGGTATTTGAAGCCACAAAAACCTTTTTTGCATCCATCCAAGCTTTGGTGTAGGTAAGATGTCATGACTACATGCACATTTTAATATGTATTATTATTATTATTATTACTATTATTATTTATTTATTTATTTATTTAGTAGTAGTAGTTGGCTTAGTTGTACTTCTGGGCACAATTGAAAAATGTTTCTTCAGTTCGGTGCTAATTTCAGAGTTGCTGATTTAGCAAATGATGATACAAATTTTGACTGTCTCGTTGTTGACTGCAGGTCCAGTCAGCGAGGGAGATGACTTTTAACAACTCCAGTTTAATCAATATAACAGGTCCGCCTGTAGTTCTCATTGGCTATTCAAATAATCTGAAATGGTCGCTCAACACCATGAGCATGATCGTCTACTCCCTGGCGTTTGTTCTGGGCGTCCTCGGGAACGGCGTGGTTATCTGGGTGACGGGCTTCAAGATGAAGAAGACCGTCAACACCGTTTGGTTCCTCAACCTGGCCGTGGCCGACTTCCTCTTCACGGCGTTCCTGCCCCTGAGCGTCACTTACGTGGCCACGGGTTTCCACTGGCCGTTTGGCAAGTTCATGTGTAAAATGAACAGCACGTTCATCAACCTGAACATGTTTGCCAGTGTGTACATCCTGGTGGTGATCAGCATGGACAGATGTGTGTCCGTGGTTTTTCCCATCTGGGCTCAGAACCACAGGAGCGTACGCAAGGCGTCCTGTCTGAGTCTGGCTGTTTGGGTCCTGGCCCTGATTCTCAGCATTCCGCACTTCGTCTTCAGAGACACGACTCAATTGAATGGCAGCAAAGACATCAGGTGCTTCAACAACTACGCGCTCTCTGACGATTATGAAACCCCGTCTGTGCAACAGCTTCGACTGTTACGTTATCGGGCCATGACCATCACCCGCTTCCTCCTGGGATTCGTGGTCCCCTTCACCGTCATCATCTCCTGCTACGCCGTCATAATCCATCGCCTCAGAAGAAATCGCACCCTGGCCAGCCAGTCCAGCCGTCCTTTTAAGATCATCACTGCTGTTATCACCACCTTCTTTCTGTGCTGGGCTCCATTTCACATCTTTGCTCTGTTGGAGATGGCTGCTTACACAAGTTATCCGCCGAGTCCATCTTTGTATTTTATTGTCTCTGTTGGGATCCCCATAACCACCAGCATGGCCTTCGTTAACAGCTGTCTGAACCCTTTGTTGTATGTGTTCATCAGCCCAAATTTCAAGGATGCAATCCACAGATCCATTGTGAAAGTGTTGGAGAATGCCTTCCAAGAGAGTCCTGGCTCTGACGTTGAATCTAAATCAACAAACATACAGTCAGAATAAAGAGTGACTTGACTGGAAAGTCTACATAGCAAATTACAGTACACACATGTGAAATGCTCCCACTCTCATCAGGTTCCGAAATGTATTTCTGGTCCTTGTGGACCACACTGAAGATGATGACATCTGCTGTTGATTGTTGACTCTCAGTGTCTCTCAAACAAGCATGTATTATATTCTTTCATGTAAAATGTTGGTAGCTTTGATGTTTGCTTGGATCAAATAAAGTTCAGAAACAGATATTTGTAGCTATTGTGTTTTCCCTTTTTAAAATTAAGATAACTGTAGTTGCATGAGCCCACTTCCTGTTTGTAATTGCTGATTCGTTTCAGACTTTTCAATAACTTTAATTTACCAGCAGAGGGAGACGTTGAGACTACAACGTTCATTTTTATCGCTGCGTCTCTTCATGTCGCCATGGAAACACTATGATTGATATCCAGCAAAGTAGGTCGACGTGGTCTCGCTGGAACAATGGAAAACATCCACAGACCTACAAAATTGTCAAAGTTGAAGTAGCAATGTAGAAATGTATCTGCTGAAAGGACAAAGTATTTCCTGATGTAGATAAATACCACACAGCTCACACAAACAGTGGTTTTGTCCTACCCACAGTAGGCTGCTTCTCTTCCCATTAACCTGAGGCCATATTGTGAGACAGGTCATCAAGCACCAAGTAGCAGGTCGGGTTTTTACATAATCCTGACTGGAACTGACCAGCATTGAGGCCATCCACTTATTATTTGAGATTGCCTCTATTTTAAGGGCCTCAAATAGATGGAAACTAAACATTTTCTTCTCCAGGTGTTGATCTTCTAGAGCTTAAGTATTTCCATCCATCAGAATGAGAGCAAATGATAGGGAAAGGACAAAAGGAACATGCAAGAACATTGAAGAATCCCTTTATCAATGAGGGACAAAAATATTCACACCATCACATCAAGAAAAGAAGACTGAATAAAGAGACACCCTCGTGAGGGTAACTACAGCAGGTTTACAACAAGGTCAAACAATTATCTGGAAATATTCCAGATCTTAAAGAAGAGATTACAATTTAAATGCCTATTTCTGTTATCAAAGGATTCAAATTCCACATAAAATTGTACCCTTGAATGAATGACTATATTATGGGACGCTTGTATCAGAAGAGATGGAAGAGACAAAATACAAATAAAAAAAGGGGGACAGCACAGCATGTTTTCCTAAAATATAGGAAATATAAAAGAAAAAAATCTGTTCCTCGGTAGGCTTTCAATTTTTGGAGTTTTGTGGTTTCACGGTTTTGGTGACAAACGGCTTCCAGAACAATTTTCATCATGCCACAAGAAAAACAAAGATACATTTTCAAGGGTTGGCCAAAAATAAAATGGCCAATGAAATGGGTCTATTCAGTCCAACAGTTAACTACTCAGCATCAACATTCGAGCTCAACTTGCAAATACACATGTAGATCCATATTTTTCTTTCTTACTTTATTATCTTGCTCATAATTTTTTTTTTTTTTTGTCTTTATTTTACATTGGCATGGTCAATATAGTTAACAAATTAAAAAATAATAATAATGATGAAAATTGACAGCGTTTAATCTGCACAGTTTTGAGGAGTGAAGAACAAACACAAAGCCTTGTTTTTTAAGGGAAACGGGAAAAGAGAGTCCTGGAATTTGTGAAGGAATTTTTTTCTCGTTTTCCCCTTCTATTCTGACCTATACCGAAGCCCAGTAGATGGCAGTAATGCGCCTTCTTCTTTTAGATGCCATCCGCTTTAAAAATAGACGAAGAAGAACTGCTAGAAATAGAAGAAGAAGAAATTTCGCCGTGGGCGAGACAGCCCCGGCCTAGATGGAGGATGCTATCGTTAGCTAGCTTTAGGATCCATCACAAGATTTGGATTTACTTTACCTCTTACAAATGTAATTTATTGTGGTAAGTAGATCAGCTTGTCTTCGGGATAAGTGGTCGACGTTCAGGGTTGTTATAAATTTTCGAGATAGCGATTTTTGTTACCCGTGAAGATGGTAGAAGCTAAATTAGCAGTCATACTAAATATCACAAAACACCTTCAAATTCGGTCACTCTGTTAGAATACCTTTGCACCTTTTTGGAGTCTTCCCCCGTTAATGTCTGGGTGAAAAAAGTATTTTTCAACACTTAAATTGGAGGTGGTAAACCTTCATGTTTTGCACGTTTGTTAATGACTGGGTCGGTGGCATAATGGCTACAAATCCCTTTTTTTCTGTCAACCCTTAATATTAGTTAATTGTTTATATTTTTATTTTTACAAAATGGGTGATGTTAACCCAGGTCCGGTGTCGTCGCCTTGTAAAGGACTTTTGGCTTTAGAAAAACGGATAGAATGATGAGGGAACACGGTATACAGAGTTTGACTATCTCTTAACCAACCAATATGTCTGTAATTTTTTATTTTAAATAAAGTAACTATAAAGTCACAAAAGAATTGTGCATTTTCCCCTATTGGTGTCATATATTTAACTGCTCACAGAGAAAGGCACCAAAGTGCCCTTCACTGTTGTGTTCTGCCAGAAGCATTACTAGCAACAGCTGTTTTAGTCTGACGTTTTATTCTGTGGCATGATCAGGAGGTTGTGAAACAAGTCAAACACGTGTTCCATTCTTTTACAGTAGTAGATCAACACAATTTACCTTCAGTAACGGGTATTAGGATCGTTCTCACTGCGAATCTGCTGTTTTATCGGCACAAGTCAGTGATTCTGACAGTTTGGAATCTGATTCATGTAAATTACATTTGGTACTGAATTGGAGAAATATCAAATTTTTGAATAATTTCAAAATACACGTCTAATCCGGGCTCACAAGTTTGCGGGCAGCCACACAATGTTTTCCAAAACTAGACTGTAGAGACTCGCTTCCATCCTGTTTACTTAGGTAATCAAAGTTCTGTGCGTGACATCATTAATGTTCAACTGGTCATGCAGGTCACTTCAGGAGCCTCAGTCAGAAGATGAGCTACATTTAATCGTAACATACATAGCCTTTGTCTTTCTGGCAAATATTTGGTAAATATTTCCTGTGATCTCTCATGTGCTTTTCCAAATATTTGATTATGTTAATTGTATTGTACATTGGGAGGGAGATTCCACCTTTGCAAGATTACAGCCTTGCTAACATTGCACGTTGCTCCCTTGCTTCACTCTTTTTTTATGTGAACAAACCCCAGACCCAGGGCTGCTCAATGCTCGCCTGCTAGCTGACTGGCTGACAACTGTGGAAAGGTGTGTATCACGCCTCCATTCAGGAAATCTGTTCTACATTTTGTATCCAGCTAAGACACAAACATACATCATGGATTTGAAAAGTCCACATTGGATAACAAATTTGCACTCTTTGAATTATGTTGGTATTGGATCGTCCCCATCCCTGCCACCAGCCTAACCGTTGTATAAATATACCATAATCCGTAACATCTGGCTCAACCACCAATGTCTAGACCTTAGTGTGCCAGTGACCGTGCATGTTGGAGTGTAAAATGATTACGAAAGTCTCATGCATTTTCTTTCTAGTTTATTAGTACTCCTTTCAGTTTTGGGTTTGGTGGGATAATTTAAAGTGGTGAGGTTTATGGGAAGACTATTTGGAATAGATAATGGGAATTTGAGAACATCCATCATTGTAACAATGTTGCTACTATTTAAGTGTATGAAACCGAATCAAAATGCTCATGCAACAATGTTGCCGTAGGTGACTTGTTGTTCATATATGGCTTTATTTTTGTACGCTAAATCCTGGTTTGGCTTGTGTTTCCAATGAACAGGGATAGCCTCAAGTATCCTAGTGTGCTATACCACAGTCATATGTCTCTTGCACTCCTCTTTTGTGATTTTATTTTTTTGGGGGGGGTTCATAAGTGGCTGGACACTACTGTTGGACACCTTTCTTTTTCAAATAATGACCCTATAATTCTCTAAAAATATTGTAAATTTCCCTGTGGTGCTCGCGAACACATTAGTGCGTATCCTCTTAGTGCACTCATGTCTGTTGATTAGCTTGAGTAAATCGGTGTAAACACCAGAACATTCTGGGGTATAATGATTGAATAAGGTACATTACAGCATCATTTATGATGATCTTCAAGATCTGTGTAATGCCAGAGTTGATCGTGGCTTGAATGTTCCAGAACAGGCCTCTTTATGGCCCCAAAGGATGGTGTAACTGAGCTTGTGGAGATCTGGACTCTTTCTCTTCTTTAATTAGGTCAGGAGTTGGAATTCTCTCCAGAACAGAGAAAGGCTAAGGCAAAGCATTTATCCATCTGTTGATTCCACCCCCCATCTTCCGTACACACAAATACTTCAAATGTAACCTATACATATAAAACGATGATCTAGGGTTAACGATTGAGAAAAAAAATCACACTGTACATTTGATTTCCCTCCCTTCAGGGTAATTGTAGTCCAGCCTTATCTGTCACCTCCTTGCTTGTTGAGTCAGAGTCTTCCTGTGCTGGGCTCTGTACCACATCATGGTGCTCATAGAGCTCATAAACCACATGGCCACTCATGAAAACGAAACGCTAGACCATGTGACCACTATCGGATTCCCCATAGCAATCAGCCTGGCCTTCCTCAACAGCTGCCTGAACCCACTTCTGTATGTGTTTATGGGCCAAGATTTCAAGGATAAAGTCCGCAAATCCATCTTGAAGGTGCTGGAGACTGCCTTCCAGGAGGAGGTGTCTCGCTCCTATACCTACACAAACTCAATGGTCACCAGCCGGAGCAAAGAAAAGTCTTTTTCTGACGCTGAGGTGTAAACCGGGCCAGAGCGTTGGCAAACACCTTTTCATGAAATGTAAGTTTGATATATTGAGGAGACCTTTGTCAGCCATAAATGTCCTGCTCAAGCATGTGTTGCTTCCGTCAGGAGGACAGTTTGCCACCAGTTTTATGATTGGTAAATGCTCTTAAAGAGCACAGAAGAGTTATTCTTTCAACACAGCTGTCAACTACAAAGATCCACCCTCTATCCCTGATGAGACGTTTAAGTACCAGAAATATGTCTGTTCGATTTAGTGTGACACAGAAGGGTCTCTTCCTGAAAAGTCTCCATTATCTCACAGAATGCGCTCTAAAATCACAAAGATGCAGCTGTGTCATCAGGAAGTGACAAAAAAGCCCACAATCATCCTCGACTACAACAAAAACAAAGGAGGAGTGGACAACCTGGACAAGCTGACTGCCACCTATACTTGCCAGCGAATGACCAGGAGATGGCCAATGGTTGTGTTTTACAACATCCTTGATGTGTCTGCATGTAACACATTTGTGTTGTGGACCCACATCCACCAAGGGTGGAACTCAACCAAAAAAGCCAAGTGGAGAATGTTTCTTGAGGAGCTGGGAAATTCACTTGTCAAGCCACACATTGAGCGAAGGGAACAGGTGCCCAGAGAACCAGACGCTGCCGCCTTGGTCAGACCGCTGCAGAGCGCACCTTGCACTCCGTCCACGCCATCAGCAACACAAAGAGCATCCGCAACAGCATCTTCCTCAACCAGAACAGCCACAGCCACAACCCCACTCAGGCAACCTGATTCTAAAAGAAAGAGGTGTCAAGTCTGCCCAAGCAGTAAGGACAGAAAGACAAACGTATTGTGCTTCAAGTGCAAGAAATATCTCTGCAAAGAACACACTAAAAGTGTCACTTTTTGCCACACATGTATCTAAACACACGCACATACACATGCATGTTCTTGCACACAGAGACTTTTACTCCGATTTGGTATTTTGGTTTGATTTGCTAGATTGGTTGTTGTTTGTTTGACCTTGCAAATCTATATTTTGTGTATGACCTGTTCTGCTTTTCATTTTGTGTTTATATTAAAGTTCTATTGCTGAAAAAAATACTTTTTTGCCTTTTTCTTGAAGTAAATATATATGGGTCGAAATTGACCCGTAACACCATAGATGTTACTATAGTTAATAATATTAAAATGAAAAAATAAATAAAACAAATTTATTTAAGAGATGTGTTCTAATAGCACTTAGTAATAGTCAGGTAACACAACAACCTTTTATTTATTTATATGATTCTGTTGAGGTTCATTTTACCATTTTTTTAAATTGAAATCGAGGGGTATATTGACAAAAAAAAGGCCCAGAGGCCCACACCAAAAATATTAAAACCAATATTTTCATGGATATGGAAGCCTAACAAGGTAACCAAGAGATGAGAAACAAATTGGATGATAGCTATTTCTTTTTAGTGTATTTTACAGCTGATTTAAGACACGGGTCAAAACCGACCCGTTAACATCAGAGATGGTAACAGGAAACGAACACAAGAGGAGGGTTTAACATTTGACAATATCTGACGTTACCAAGGCGTTACCATACAGCGGAGGCTCTGGCATAAAGTTCATTTGATGCTAATGGAACCAGCATACCTCCCACAGCAGATTCAGGCTTAACGTCAGTGTTTTGATAACTACCTGGTATTTGAAGCCACGAAAACCTTTTTTGCATCTGTCCAAGCTTTGGTGTAGGTAAGATGTCATGATTACATGCACATTTTAATATCTATTATTATCATGACTACTATTAGTATATATGTATTTATTTATTTATTATTGGATTAGTAGTTGGCTTAGTTGTACTTCTGGGCACAATTGAAAAATGTTTCTTCAGTTCGGTGCTAATTTCAGAGTTGCTGATTTAGCAAATGATTATACAAATTTTGACTAATGTCTCGTTGTTGACTGCAGGTCCAGTCAGCGAGGGAGATGACTTTTAACAACTCCAGTTTAATCAATAGAACAGGTCCGCCTGTAGATCTCAATAGCTCAAATATCTGAAATGGTCGCTCAACACCATGAGCCTGATCGTCTACTCCCTGGCGTTTGTTCTGGGCGTCCCCGGGAACGGCGTGGTTATCTGGGTGACGGGCTTCAAGATGAAGAAGACCGTCAACACCGTTTGGTTCCTCAACCTGGCCGTGGCCGACTTCCTCTTCACGGCGTTCCTGCCCCTGAGCGTCACGTACACGGCCATGGATTTCCACTGGCCGTTCGGCAAGTTCATGTGTAAGCTGAACAGCACCGTGAGCTTTCTGAACATGTTTGCCAGTGTGTACATCCTGGTGGTGATCAGCGTGGACAGATATGTGTCCGTGGTTTTGCCCGTCTGGGCCCAGAACCACAGGAGCGTACGCAAGGCGTCCTGCGTGAGTCTGGCTGTTTGGGTCCTGGCTCTGATTCTGAGCACGCCGTACTTCATCTTCAGGGACACGGCTCCTTCGTATTTCAGCGAAGACATCATTAACTGCTTCAACAACTACGCTCTGTCTGACGATTATGAAACCCCGTCTGTGAACCAGCTGCGGCAGTTCCGTCATCAGGCCATGACCATCACCCGCTTCCTCCTGGGATTCGTGGTCCCCTTCACCGTCATCGTCTCCTGCTACGCCGTCATAATCCATCGCCTCAGAAGAAATCGCACCCTGGCCAGCCAGTCCAGCCGTCCTTTTAAGATCATCGCCGCGGTGATCACCACCTTCTTCCTGTGCTGGGCTCCGTACCACATCATGGGGCTCATAGAGCTCATAAACCACATGGCCACTCATGAAAACGAAACGCTAGACCATGTGACCACTATTGGACTCCCCATAGCAACCAGCCTGGCCTTCCTCAACAGCTGCCTGAATCCGCTTCTGTATGTGTTTATGGGCCAAGATTTCAAGGATAAAGTCCGCAAATCCATCTTGAAGGTGCTGGAGACTGCCTTCCAGGAGGAGGTGTCTCGCTCCTATACCTACACAAACTCAATGGTCACCAGCCGGAGCAAAGAAAAGTCTTTTTCTGACGCTGAGGTGTAAACCGGGCCAGAGCGTTGGCAAACACCTTTTCGTGAAATGTAAGTTTGATATATTGAGCAGACCTTTGTCAGCCATAAATGTCCTGCTCAAGCATGTGTTGCTTCCGTCAGGAGGACAGTTTGCCGCCAGTTTTATGATTGGTAAATGCTCTTAAAGAGCACGGAAGAGTTATTCTTTCAACACAGCTGTCAACTACAAAGATCCACCCTCTATCCCTGATGAGACGTTTAAGTACCAGAAATATGTCTGTTCGATTTAGGGTGACACAGAAGGGTCTCTTCCTGAAAAGTCTCCATTATCTCACAGAATGCGCTCTCTGAATGGAGAAGAAGCACAATTACATTACCGATTTTATTTTTTATCGGCAGAACGATTTATGGGATAAAACTGCAGATCCGTTTCTGGGTGGAAACAGTGAATTGGATTATCCAATCCATTATTAAACTGGAGATTAGATGGAGGTCTTCACAGGACGCTCCAGGAATGCTGTTTCAGCCAGTTATAACTCTAAAATAATAAGAATTAGGGGTTATTTTGACAGTAACAATGACAATGAGGACAAAGCCGAAACATAAACTACAGATACTACTCTTCATTTAACCTATATATTCATTTAAAGTAACCGTGTATGCTCTACTTCCTGCTTTTTTCTGTTGCCGCCAAACGCTATAAAAAAAGCAGCAATTTTGCTAGCCGCATGTCTTCTGAAGGCTGAATACTACAAAGACAGAGATGTCTTGAGGACGTTATTACAAAATCAGTTGATTGTACTTTTATTTGTTTGTTTATCGGTCTTTTGTGGGGTATTTACCATGAACTGGGATTTTTAATGAAACCTAAATTACAAGTCTGTACCCTTTTTTTGTCTGTGTATAAGAGGACTGGAATTAAAAATTATTTTTTCTTATCTATGAATCTGCAGGTTTGTGTTAATATTGTGGTTGTAGAATCTTCAAA
The DNA here is from genome assembly GCF_003711565.1 of Takifugu flavidus. NCBI lineage: Eukaryota > Metazoa > Chordata > Actinopteri > Tetraodontiformes > Tetraodontidae > Takifugu > Takifugu flavidus. The sequence continues at coordinate 2,589 of NW_026622133.1, read as the reverse complement.
GTTACTGGCATATTTTAGGATTCTGACACCACTGGTGACAAATGTGTGCATGTGACATCATTCTGACATCTGAAAATTGATCTCTCCTCACCGGATGTGTGCATGACAGCGAATGTTCCGCTGCTACTGCAGACATATACTGAGCAGCAACACCCTTGCTGATGACTTCCTTAGACTTGGACTTCCTCTTTTACTTTGCCATGTGCCTCAGAAGAGTTGGTGCCAAGCACTTTTTGGAGCAGACTTGCATCCTTTGATCCTTCAAACAGTGGCTTTTAACTAATATTGGGTTCATATCTCTTGGTCCTTTACTGACATGTAGGTTAGTTGCACGAGTTAATGTTTGCTGGGTACAGAAAAAGGCTACATGGGTATCAACTTAATAAAAAACGTATATGGGAATTTGTTTTGAAAAACCATTCTTGCAGTTGAGCTTTGTTGTGTATTGAGGCTATTTACAGGTGACGCTTACCTCTGTGAGTTTAAGCCTGGCTGTTGCGGCGCCGCCGTTCAAAAGAACAGACCGGTAGCCTTAGAACCGCCGTCATTTATTTGAGTTTTACAGTTTAATAGCCGATGAAAGGTTGGAGCGGTGGTAGTCTGGCTTGTATGGCTTGTAGTGTGCCAGTGTCCCCTGGGGCTGTGTGATTAAGCATCATGGGGCCAAGCAGTTGTGGACCATTACAGGAGGATGAGACTGCTCCTGTTTGAGCTGCTTTTGAAGCTGAGACTTACTGTTTTCTTCTAGATGAAGGTCATGACAAATGTTACCTGTCCGTCAGTCTCTGTTAGAATTTGTTGCACTCGTCCAGATTAAAGGTTCAGAATTAAGAATTGACCGTGATGTGCTCAGGCATGTTTCTCTTTCTGTATGTGCAGCCGCATCCATGCATGTAGAATCTCTAGAATGTATCACAGCTCCCTCCATCCATTTCCCTCCTGCCCTCAGTAGTTTTCCACTCTACCTGTCAGCCACTCCCACCTCATCAGTCCAACTCCACTCACCTGTCAGCTCAGCTGCGTCTCATCCCAGTCATCTCAGCATATAAGCCTCTCCTGCACTCGACTCCTTGTTCTTCAGCTTCGATGCAAGACTTTCCAGCATTATTTTCCTGCCTGATTTCCTGTTACCGACCCTACTTGTCTTTGTTCTGCCTGCCTTGCCTTTTCCCCGGAAAACCAACCTGCTTTCTGTCCCTGACCACGCATGCTGCCCTCGTGTCTCCTGCTATAATCTGCTTCCCCGGCCTCGACTCGTCTGCCACTTGCCCCTCATCGGTTCCTCTGCCTTGCCGCCCGGCTCTGGACCCCTCCCCTTGGCTGTTCTACCAAGAGTAAGCCCATTCCCTTCCCCCAATCCCAAACCCAGAGACTCCTTTTGGGCCACTGGTCTGAAGAAAGGGCAGTTTCCTGAAGTTGTGGCTCATATCTGAGTTTGCTACTGTGTTTTCTGTTTTCTATTAAAGACTTTACCAATTGATCCTGAGCTCAAGTGTACTGCTAGTGGGTCCATATTAACTTGTCACAGAATGACATAACTACCTGCATTTGCTTATATGCCTGTCAGGTTAGGGCTGGAGCAACCAACAACCAGGTGACTGAAGCTCCAAAGGTGCTAATGGCTCCAGAAGAGCAGAATTATCTGGAACTCCCAAAGAGTCTGAACTACTGAAGCATCTTGGATGAGAGCTGAAACATCTCCATGAAACTCCAACAGTCCAGTTGCTATGATTCAACTACCAGAATCCCTGATTTAATTAGCATGTGTTATGACTTCTTTTTGTGAGGTTAAGGGAATTGTCATTTTAATTTAACTTGCTAGAGTTTGGCATTAGTCATTATGATATAGGACTTGACATTTTACCCAGCGACAGCAACCATACAGCATATTGTCCCTTTATACTGTAAATATTGATCTATAGGCTGCAGAAAACAAGGCCCCATGTTAAAGCATCATTTATGCTGTTTATAAGGCAAATGTCTTCTCCATCACAATGACTCAGTTTTCTTATCTGATGTTTTCACCTCACAATAGTTGCCTTATAATCAAGCTGTTCCACAAGAAAGAGACTCCTCAACTCCTCAGACATTTTTTTGTAGAAACACCCCTAGATATTTTTTGCAGTCCTGCCGTCTTTAATCATTGAAAAAGCTCCATAAATCATTCTGCACTCACTTATTGGCCGCTTCTTAATCATGAGACCTCTGTAGTCTATTTACTTCAAACAGGAAGTGGGTAAATTGTATTTGGTAGGCTATAATCTGAAGGTTTCCACATCCCATTTATAATAGATTTGATTACATATTTCTAATAAGTCAAGAATAAAGCTCATTATTTAGTATTTTGAAATGGGATTATTCTCATCAATGATTATTTATATTTATTGTTTTTCCTACACATGAATACAGTAAATTTGTCACCATCTCTCCTTCATGGCATCATTTATTGCAGCAGAGTACAGAAACGTTCTTTGTGGTGGTGTTTTAAGAAAGATCTTTGACTGTCGTGAGGTGTTTTTTTGGTTTTTGAATGTAATGCGGCTGCTTTGCCACATTACACAAACAATGACTGATGTTTTTCCTATAAAC
>NW_026622132.1:0-14786 GCF_003711565.1 Takifugu flavidus | reverse complement strand
GAGATGGTTGATAAATATCCAGTATAATCAATAATTCAGTATCTAGTGTGACCTTCGAGTCATATCCTTATGTTACTCTTTGCATTTAATGGTGTTTATGTTTTCCTTTCCTCCGTTGTAGTTCCGGTGACGAAGGGGGGAAATGGTTACATAATTTACTTAATCGTGATAATCATGTTTTGATATGTTTGTATTGTATTATCTCTAATGAAACCAATGTTTTTTGCAAAGATACTGGCACCTCTGTTTTCTGTTTCCAGGACAGTAGTTGGGGAGCTACGTTGGGGTGACAACTATGTTGGAATGGACTCAGAAATTCAAAGTGAACTGTGAAAGATGCTGGAGGACCCTGAATGAAGATGGGGAACAACTGGAGATCCTTCATCAGGGGACTGTGAACTACAGATTCGAAAATTAATGTTGATGTGTTTAATGCATATATCTGAAGTTTGTATTAATAAATTCACTAGGGAAATTTCATCAGTAGGCAGATGCTATGAGAACTCAGGTTTTTTCCTTGTTTTGGTAAAGGGAAAGGGGTCCTTAGGCAGGGAAAGGTCCAAGATAAGGTCCGATGGGACGACCAGCCTGATCGTGGACATTTTTTGATTTTTTTCTGAGTATCTTGTATGTGTTTGCCCAACTCTTCCCTAATATAACTTTTTTGCAAATTGGATTGGAGTACCACAGGTGATCGCCGTCGACAGAGGGACCGTGAGAGAATTTTCCCGTCTAAAGTGTTTTGATGGTTGTAGACTGAAAGACGTCTGTCGGATGGGTTTTTCACTCTCACACTCCACTAAATTTCACCTATTGTTCACGTCTAATTAATCAATCTTTTTCAAATTATACCACTTTATTAGTCACCGTCACTTCTATTAAAACTTGGTTATTCCTTATTTTTCGAGACTCTATGTAGTCTCGAAGGGGGGGAAATATGTAGTATCTGACCCGTTCTATGCAGGCTTTACATCTGTAAGGCCTAACGTGTTAACAGCCACCTAAGCGCCATATTAGGACATGCTCCACATGTGTGTCCTGTGTCTTCTTCCTTTATGTAAGAGGAGCTGCTAAAAGATGACACTGGAGCCTGTGGGCCCCTGGTTGTCCTCCATATGAGGATGTGTAGCATGAAACATCTTCAAGCACTCCCTTTTTTAGTAATAACTGAACGCTATACCATTGGGTTGGCCGTATTGTACAGCGTGAGCTCAAGAAGGAGGTGACGATGAAGACACCTCGGAGTTCTTCACCATCGGGACCGCGAAACCTCCCTCGGGCATGCTGCAGCGTCCGATTGATACCTGACTGTTCTCTCCAATAAACATCTTTGACAACCAAGTCGGTGTCTGCGAAGATTCCTTCCTCATCAACACATCTCGGCAACCACCAGGAGAAGATTCACAACAGTACCTTCGTCTTCTGGCGTGAATGTGGGATAGTTACATGTACAGTTATAACCTTCTGGACACATCTGTGTTGATTCATCTAAGGTAAAGTAACCACAGAAGTGCCGGGGGTCATCAATACACTCCTGTTCGCATTGCTCGGAACTTTTATGTTGCTGTAGACACGTTTCCTGATAATACCGATCAGTTATATAGTTTAACTTCACATCATCACTGATTCCCAGTGTGCATGACGTATAAACAACTTTACAGACATCCTTGTGTAATGACCCCAAATCTCAACCACCACTCCGTGCATAACAGTATGTGTGATTTATCGCACCTAGCACAGGGAATCTGAATCTATTGGCTTTCCCTGCCATTGTCCGTAGTGGCTTTTGGGTGCAATTACTGCGAGTGAACCACGTTCCATCCAACAACTTAATTGTGAAATTCGGGTCACGGCTTAGCCCTATGTGGACAAAGCACTGTCCTTCACTCCCTGTCATTGGTTCAGCAGTTATTCGCGGTGTATGCACGGAAACTGGTAGCATAGAACAAACATAACAACGGGAATGATTCTGTGTCCGAGCTGTGAAATTAGCATAGCGCCACCATGTATTCAAACCATAAATGTGTGGGGACTCTGGATCTTGTTCTAACCATGAATGTCCTAAGTGGCTAACTACGGTGCGTTTAGCGCGCGCGTAGCTCTCATCCTGTCTCAGAGCATCTTTCTGTCCCTGATTACCTCCCTCCTGTCGGAAGTTCCAAAGGCCAAAACTCACGAGTCCTGCCGTCACAGCACTCACCACAATTAGGAAGAACAACTTCATTTCCTTTTAGAGCTTCTTCACAGGTTCCGACGGGGTTCAGCCGTTGCTGGACCTATACAGGCCGTCAGCCGTTTACGGACAGTCCGCCACTGCTCCCTCGCCTTCACCTGGAAGAATTTTCTGTTTCTTACAATGGGAAAGGTGTATCCACGACAGTTTCCCATCCACTCGAACTGCAGTCTTTGTGGTCAGCTGTACTTGATAAGGACCTTCCCATCTAGGCGTGTTCCACCTCTTTCGCACAAACTTCTTCACCCACACGTAGTCGCCCGGTTGAATGGGTTCCTGGGGGGGTGGAATCTGTGGAAGACACAGGACTAGGCAGAACATTTACAGCATTCACACTTCGGTTGAGTAACACTTTTTTCAGATAATCTGCTATTGTTTCCTCAACATGTTCTAGCTCATTTGTTGTTGCAAAGTATGGTAGGCAATAAGGCCGCCCATATAATGCTTCAAAGGGTGTGATGCCTGTTTTCTTGTGTGGTGTTATGTGCATCCATAATTTCACCAGGTCGAGACAAAACATCCAGTTCTTTCCTGTCTCGTCCATACACTTCTTCAGTCTGTTCTTAATAGTACCGTTGACTCTTTCAACCAACCCTGCACTCTGAGGGTGGTATGCGCAGTGATTCTTCAAATCAATGTCCAAAGTTACTCCTACAGTTTTCACTATCTCATTTACAAAATGGCTTCCATTGTCGCTCCAGATGACCTTCGGGATGCCAAACCTGGGAATGATTTCTCTACATAAAACTTTTGCCACTGTCAGTGCATCTGCTTTTGCCGTGGGGAAAATTTCCACCCACCTAGTAAATCCATCTAACACTACTAGACAATATTGTTTACCTTCACATGGTGTTAGCTGAATAAAATCTAGAAAAACTGTGTGAAATGGATGATTTGGCAATGGTGTAGTGCCTGCAGGGGCCTTAAGGGCTCCCTGTGGGCTGTGTTTTACACAAATAGCACATTGTGAACACAAATTTTTTAAGTATGTATGAAGTCCTATAGTGTAATAATGTTCATTAACCATCTGTACCATCCCTCCTGTTGAGACATGGCATGGCCCATGGCTCACTAATGCTGCCCATTTATGCATATTCCGGGGAAGGATTGGTTTGTTTCCTATGGTTAATAGTCCTTTATCATCCAGTTTGGCTCCTCGCTTCTTCCACGTGGCCTTTTCCTTTTCTGGAGCACTTTGTTGCATTTCTTTTAGAATATCATTATCTGCAGGTTCTAGGCTAAATGATTCTTCCTCACCATTATCAAGAAGTGTGTTGTTATTTGCTGCAGCCTTTGCGGCTTTGTCAGCAAAGGCATTGCCTTGTGAGACTGCGTCTGTGTTGTTAGTATGTGCAGTGCATTTACATACAGCTATTTTACGTGGCTGCTGTATTGCAGCTAATAACTTTCTTAACAGTTCTGCATGCATGACCGGTTTGCCCGTCGAAGTTTTCATCCCTCTTAAATTCCATTGTTGAGCAAACACAAACAACGTGGAAAATGCATATTGACTATCTGTGTATATGGTAACATCTTGTCCTTTGCTTAGTTCACAGGCACGTGTGAGTGCGACGAGTTCTGCTGCTTGAGCAGAATAGGAGGAGGGAAGTGATTTCGCCTCCACCACCTCGGTTGCTGTAACTACTGCATAGGCGGTTCTAGTGCGTCCACAGTCATCCTTTCTCGATGATCCATCCACAAAGAGTATCCGTCCTGTAGTCAACGCGACATCACTAAGATCTGGTCGCGGCAGGACCGTAATGGAGACCTCATCCAGGCAGTTGTGCTGGTGTCCCTCTTCTGCGGTGGGTAGCAGCGTTGCTGGGTTTAGGGTTGTGCAGCGACGAATCGTCAGATTCGGCTGAGACAGCAACACTGCCATGCAGGAAAGATGACGTGCGGGCGACAGGAATGCTATCTTACTTTGTAGCAGCAGTATTGACACTGCATGTGGAACTAGCAAAGTTAGCTCATGATATAGCACCACTCCTGCGGAGGCTTTTACTGCCTCAGATGCTGCCACCACTGCTTTAACGCATGGCGGGAGTGCACAAGCTACGGGATCTAGCTTGTGGGAGTAGTAGGGCACTGGCTGCCTCTTATCTCCGTGCTTCTGCAATAAAACTGAAGTCATAAAGTCACCCTTGCAATCAACAACCTGCTCAAAAGGCTTCTGATAGTCTGGCAGCTTTAACACTCCAGCACCTACAAGGGCCTGTTTTATGTACACAAATGCTTCTTCAGCTTCAGGGGTCCATGTTAACACATCAGTCATTGCTAAGGGATTATCATACATCAATGCTTGTAAAGGGGCAGTTATTTTCGCATAATCTAAGATCCATGATCTGCAAAAATTCACTAGTCCTAAGAATGACATCATCTGCTTCTTTGTTTTTGGTTTTGGAGCATCAAGTACTGCTGTTTTCCTCGACTCAAGAATAGCTCTTCCATTATGTGTCAAAACATGGCCCAAATAAACCACTTCCTGCTTCACCAGTTGCCGTTTGCTTTTGCTTAATTTATGGCCCTGAGAGGCTAGCCAGTGTAGCAATGCTAGCGTGTCTGACCAACAATCTCCCTCTGTTTTTGACGCCATGAGGATGTCATCCACGTAGACGAGGATTTGACTTCCACACGGAGGTTTAAACTTAGCTAATGATGACATCATTACTTGAGAGAAGATTGTGGGACTCTCACAGTAGCCCTGAGGTAACCTTGTCCAGGTACCTCCGTCCTTGAAACGTAAATGCAAACCAAAACTGGCTGTCTGGATGTACTGGTACAGAGAAAAATGCATTGGATACATCTATCACCGTGTACCACTGATGTTCAGGGTTTAAGTCATTCAGCAGAGTGTATGGATCTGCGACTAAGGGAGACCTAGGGACCACTGCAGCGTTTACAGCTTGCAGGTCCTGCACCATCCGCCAGCCGGTAGATGGTGGTGACTTCCTTACTGGAAATAGGGGTGTATTTACAGGAGACTCAGGACACTCTCTGATGACTCCTGCTTTAAGCAGTGAGTTAAATATCGGAACAATACCCTCCTGTGCATCAGTCTTAAGGGGATATTGCCTCTGAAATGGTCTATAATCTGATTTAGGGATTATTTTTACAGGTTCTGCTCCTTTTATAAGACCTATATCCGCAGGTCCTTCCGACCATAATTCAGGGGGAAGCTCTTTCAGCTTCTCCTCTTCCTCCTGCGTGAGGATGATGTTTTCTTCTCATGAACTCTGGTCTGTGAGGTGCGTTGCTGGATGTGTCAGCAACCATGTTTTAAGGGGAATATGCCACACCTGGAACTGATCATTAAAATCAACCTCACCCTTAGGCCTATAGGGCAGGCTGCTCCAGTGTCACATCCCAAGTCTTGCCATCTTTTCTTAAGCGGTTTAGCAATAGAAACATGTGGTACAGAACCTGACACTTTGAATAGTGCTGCTGCTTCGGCGGAAAGGCTTCCTGCCGTGCAGACAGCTGTCTGACCACACACATATAGATGCATAATTACAATCATTTGTGGATCTTTAAGTTTAGCAAACTTCTCTGCATAGCTTGATGTGCCGTGTGAGTCTGATTTACAGATCTCACCAATGCGCTCCACGTGCATGGTTACATGCAGGTCAGTTTGATTGTGGAGCTGGGCTTCAGGCTGTAAGTATGACAGAGCTTTACCATATAACATAGTGATTGGCTCAGAGAATGGAAGGGGCTGCTTTTCAGGAATGTTGAGTGACCAGTATTTACTGCACGTCCCTCCTTCCCTTACCCACAGATTAACCATTCTATCTACAGACCAGACCACTTCCTCGGCTGTGGTACGAATCATCAACTGAAGCTGAGAGATAAGATCTCTTCCTAACAGATTTACGGGACATGTGGTGGAGATCACAAAAGGAGCTTTAAGTGTGATTCCACTCACAGGGTCACAAACATCTACAAGAACTGACATTCTTTCTTTAGTTACGAGACCATTTGCTGATCTCACAAAAATCTGTGTAGAAGTTGGCTTCAGGGCTATTGGATCTCTAATTACTGATTTACCTGCGCCCGTGTCTACTAAAAATGTTAAAGAATTGCCTAACACGGTCAGTTGTATTTCTGGTTTCTTCAGCAAACAGGAAGATGGTTTCTAAATCTAAAACATCTTCTAGTCATCTTTTTCAAATTGGTCAAATTTTGTGCCCTGATTTGTTTTAATTTTTGTGACATCTTTTTCCAGTTCTAGTCATTGTTGAGGTGTATTAGAACCTTGCTGCTGTCCTCTATTATATCTCTGGTCACGTTGTTTCTTTCTGCAATCACGTTCCCAGTGTCCATAATTTTTACAATAATGACACTGATCATTTTCACGGGAATTGCCTCCTCCTCCCCTTCCGCCTCGGCCTCGCCCACGCCCTCGGCTTGGGAAAGGATTGGCATTGAAAAACATGCCTGTTAACTGATTCTTACTTTTTTGGCATTGTCTTTCAGCATGCATAGCATGTTGTTCATAGCGGCCTAGGTTACAAATTCCGAAATCAACTAACTGTCTCTCTACCCAGGTTTTTATCTCTGATTTTGATCCCCCATGTATAGCTTGCTTTAACTGCTGTTGGTAGGGACCTTCTGGATCTTCCGCATACGGAATTCCACTATTTTTCCGGAACAACATCTTTCATTCTCATGCTATAGTCTTCAAAACCTTCGTCAGTCTTTTGTCTCGTGGCCGTAATGGCACTGTAGTCAGCTCCTCTGGTAAAAGTAGTTCGCATGCGCTCGTACAGTCTGTCAAGTCTGTCATTTAGTTCTTGGCTGCCAGGCTGCCATGGTTGTTGAGTGACTGGATCCACTGGGACCCAATCTCCTCTAACAGTGCCCCATTTCTTGCCATTAACGCACATGAGGACTTGCTGGGTTTCAGTACCGTTAGTATGATAACTTCTTAGTAACTGTCTTATGTCTTGGATGCACAACTCTACGTCCATTTGGGGCAAGGTTATGTCATCACAAGCTTTTTTACAGTCTTCTGGAGTCCAGGTTCTATACACCAAGATAGTAGGATCTTGACCCTGCACACCGGCTTGTGGATTTGCAACCTGGATCAATGGGTACATCTGCACAGTGTTGTCCTGCATGTGGTAATTTCTGTACTGGGCTCCCGATGGAGAGGGGCCCAAAAAAGGATTAGTGTTTGAAGCAAGGGGGGCTATAGCTCCGGGCGGGTCCAATGGGACCGCCTGAGGGGAGCTAGTGGAACAGGAGGTGGAGGAACATACGGGGGAGGCACATTTATCAATTGACTCCTGCATCCTGTTTCGTTGTCCTCCGCCCTCACGTACGCACTCAGCGATGGGTATAAGAAGTTCTCATTTTTCTCTTCTTTCTCTCTTTTTCGTTTCTCTTTTTCTTGATTTTGTTTTTCTCTTCTATATTTTGATTCAGTGAGCCAGAGGTGACATTGTGTCAACCCCACATTTACTTTTGGATGCTTCTTTCCATATTCTATTAAATCTTCTTTTAATTTTATAATATTGCCTGGCCTGTCTAAGTTACCATCCCAATCGAACTTAGTCATCCACAGCTGAACATATGAGCATGAACCTGGATATTTGTCTTCCATGTGTTTACATGATGCTGGGATTTCGAATTCAGCACCTTTTGTGGAATGTTGGTTGCCCATGTTTGCACTTTATTTATCAGTTTTTATGTATTTGAATGGAGACGCCTGATCTCCCGACTGAACAACCCTCAATCCCTACAGGATATCTAGTTCAGTCCCTCCGCCGTGGCCTTATAACCCCTCTTTTTTAATCAGGAGAGTATACACCAAGCTTCTACCTCCGAGGAGGCGGGTGTATCTTGCCTCTGCTTCTCTCCTGATGACCAGGCAGGTAATACCGCGGTATTTTCCGTGTAGCGCTTTTCGTGTCTTATACTCACTCCGTTGCTTCTATGGTTTCTCTCTGAGTTGTTTTGGTGCCTTCTTCCCGTCACTGGAGATGGTCGCCCTGGGAGGGACGAAGACCGGCCTTCCGTCAACTCGTGATGAAAGGTCTTTCGATTCGGACGTGTTTTTGACTCCGGCTGCGCACAGACTTCGGCGTTCGGTCGTCCCACGGCGCTCCTCTCCAGGTCTTGGGATCCGGCTCGAAGGACCAAATTTTGTGAGGATGAAGTTTTGATCACCCGCGCTGTTCGTTCACTAGACTCAGAGTAACCACGCAAACAACTGGAGTCCTTTGCAAAGGGGGAGCCGAGCAGCAGTTCAAGCTTCCTCTGTCAACTCCGTCCGTCTTCTGCTCGCTCACCTCTTTTATTGGTGCAAACAGAATGGGTGTCTAAACAGGATCTCATAATTCATTGTCTTCTGACATCTTTACAAACTTCTCTAATCCTGACCAACAGGATACGTCTGAGTGCTGAGCTTGATAGTAAGCAGCTTCAGCACTTTTACGGCACTCTCATGTTCTTCCTTTCCTATCAACATTCCTCAAACACTCAAAGTCTACATACATTAGCATTTAAAGATAATACTAATAACAACAATAACAATAATCCTTCTCACAACTTCATCCTCCTGGAATTCAAACAATGGTGCTTGGTACACCAGGGTAGCCATTAAGGGCGACACTCCAGTGGCAGAATAGACCAGCGAGTTATGGGCATACTCCACCCAGGGTAGGAATGAACTCCAGGAAGCAGGGTTTCGGGCCACACTGACCACACAGAGGCTCCCAGCACAGCGCAGAAAGCTCTCCAGACTTGGGAAGTGATTTGGGGTCCTCGGTCTGACACAATATCCTTAGGGAGACAAACAACATGTTGGACCAGGAGATCCCCAATCTCTGCTGCGGAAGGGAGTCTTGTGAGAGGAATGAAGTGGGCAGCCTTGGAAAAACAATCAACCACGGTGAGGATGGCATTATTCCCGTCCGATGGGGAAAGACTAGTGACAAAGTTCACTGCAATGTGTGACCAGGGGCACCGAGGGATGTCTAGCAGATTGAGAAGGCCAGCAGGAGATTGGTGGGAGGACTTTCCACGGGCACAGACTGAACAGGCCGCTATTGGACAAGCCTTGGCATCTCGAGCCATAGAGGGCCACCAGAAGCATTGCCTAAAGGTGAGAGGGGTGTGACTCAACTGCATGGGTTCAAAGATCAGGAGGAAAGGCAGGACAAAAAGAACTTAAATCCTCCATACTGCCTGGTTGGTGACGAATTGTGCCATGGGTCCCAGTTCTATGAGGTCATCTAGTTACTGTGACACCTCATAAGAAATCAGCTAATTCTTAATGTAGTCAGCCAGCCCATGAAGGAAAGGAAAGTGTCAATCAGTGCCACGGAATTAGATCTACTCTGGCTGGCAAGAGTCCGGACGTCACTGGAGTAATCTCCCATAGTTCTCTTGCCCTGCTTAGATGCATCAAGCCATGTGGCATGTTCTTTCTTGCTCCCAAACCAAAAGCCTTCCACAGCTATTCTGAGAAAGCATGGCATGAGACGCTGGCTGGAGACTGTCTCTTATGTTCCGCTGTTACCCACAGACACGTCCAGCCAGTCAGACAGGTGATAACGTGCTTGGCAGGGTACGTGGCTTCCTTAGAAGCTCTCACTTTGGTTCTGGAGATTTCAGCAACTCCAAGGGAGTGGGGGACTGGAGTGAGTACTGCTGTTAGTAGTTGTATTTGGCCGACTAATACAGTGACAGCTTGTCCACTGGCATCTGCTGTTTTTCTGGCTTCAGCAATACATGCCACCTTTAGCTGCTGCTGTTGTTGCTGCATCTCCTCAATCTTTTTCAAGGTAACTTGACTTTCAGTCATCACCCAACGTTGATGGCCATAGGTGAGGATTGGGACGTAGATCAACCAGTAAATCGAGTGCTTCGCCTTCCGGCTCAGCTCCTTCTTCCCCATGGCAGATCGGTTAAGCGCCCGCATCACTGCAGACGCTGCTCCAATCCGCCTGTCGATCTCCCGTTCCATACTACCCTCACTCGTGAACAAGATCCCGAGATACTTGAACTCCTCCACCTGAGGCAGGACCTCCTTCCCGACCCAGGGAAGGCACTCTACCTTTTTCTGAGTGAGGACCATGGACTCTGACTTGGAGGGTTAGGGTTAGGGTTCTCCCTGCCGCTTCACACTCAGTCGCAAACCGCCCCAGCTTGTGTTGGAGGCCCTTGCTCGATGGTGCCAGAACAAGTACGTCATCCGCAAAAAGCAGCAATGAGGAGCATCAAGCCTGGCTTGAGGTGACCCCCACCTAGGATTACCCCAGAAAATAAAGAAAGATAAAATAATAACTATGCGCCTGATGGATAAACTGCAAGCAACTTAACTGGATAATGACCGGGGAACTGTAACACGTGAAGGAAAACTGGACCACCATCACAACAAGCAAAACTCATGCAGCTCTCATTCTGTAAAGAAAAAAAAGACATTCCCAGGGAGCCCCCATTTTGTTAACTAGGTAATTAGGAGAGGAAAACATGAGAAACTATTTCCCAGAAAAAGACACAGATTGAATCAGGTGTAAAATGTATTACTGTATTTAAGGAAAAACAAACCAATGATAAACCTAAGTGAAAGCCCTGGGCAACACTAAATACAAAATACCAAAATAAGTGTGATTGGTAAAAACAGGTCCATGCTTCCTCTTCCCCTCCTTCCATTGGTCCACCTCACTTCACACCCCCATGATTTGCCCCTAATCTGAAAACCATGTCCCTGGACAGTTGTATTATGGAGAAACACCAGCGCTTTAGCAGGATTGAGGTAAGAGATTATGAGGCACATATTATTTGTTGCTTGTTTATTTACAAAAACTGATCACTAATGATTTGGTCATTATCATTCTAGAAATGTGTAATAACTATTTGTTAAAGTTACTGCATGTGTTTGTTTGAACACCGGAAATGTAAATTTCAAGATTTTCAATGAAGAAAAAGAAAATACTGTCACGATAACTGTCAGATATTTACCTAATTCTTCGAACAATGTTTATAATTTTGTAATCTTAGAACCACAGAGAAAATGGCCCAAGACTTCCTGAATGGTGTCGGCAGAGAATTACACAAGGAACTGGTAGCTAAGGATAAAATCAACAACCACACAAGCTACATTTCAGGTGATTTTAACATTCTTATATTACAAAAAAAAAATTAATCTGTGCTGATGGATGAATAACTTTCTTTCAGGACCCTGGTTAGCCATGGATCTTAAAAATCGCAAATCTTTACTGCACTTCAATGTTTTTGCACTGCTTCGACCAGACCCAAAGACAGAGTATAATCAACAGTTGGTGCGGGCCACCAATCTGCTGTGCTCAACTTTGCGCTACATGAAAACACTGCGAGCTGGACTACTGGAGCCAAATGTTTTACACTTCCAGCCTTATGGAGCTCAGATGGTTGATGCCTACCCACTGGACATGTCTCAGTACCATCGTGTCTTTAACACAACTCGAATTCCAGGACAGGGCCGAGATGAGCTCTTTACTAATGAGAAAGGCCGCCATGTTCTTGTTATGAGAAATGGCAACATGTATGTTTTTGATGTTGTAGACAGGGATGGAAACTTGTTGAAGCCTACAGAGATCCAGGCCCACTTGAACTACATTTTGACTGACCTGACACCAGCACCTGCCTTTCCTATTGGAATCTTGACCAGTGAGAACCGAGACGTGTGGGCCGAACTGAGGGACAAACTGGTAAATTGTGGAAATACAGACAATTTAAGGCTTGTGGACAGCGCTGTTGCTGTCTATGTCTGGATGATGCAAGTATAAAGAAGGGTGATGACATGTTACATAGTTTGCTGCTGGCTAATGGCTGCAATCGGTGGCTTGATAAGTCTTTCAGTCTCCATGTTTCAAAATCTGGTGAAGCTGGCATTTGCATGGAGCACTCCTGGGGTGATGGCATGACCATGGCTGATATTTTGGGAAAAATCTACACAACAGAGCAGCCGCAGGTGCACCCAGGCTCTGTTGCTGCTGCCATGTGGCATGTTCTTTCTTGCTCTGCTGTGCATCAGTTACAGTTTAACCTGGACAGTGTGCTGAAGAACGGCATCAAGAAAACCAATGACAACTTTGATTTACATGTGTCACAACTCAGTATTGATTTTATGATCTTTGGGAAAGGTGGGAAGGAAACAATGACGAAAAATAACTTGAGCCCCGACAGTATGGCCCAGCTTGCTTTTCAAATGGGCTTCCTGAGGATGCGTGGACAAACTGTTCCTACGGCTGAGGCATGCAGTATGACGAGATTCAAGCATGGTCGTTTAGAGATTATTCCATCAGCCACCACCTACACAAAACAATGTTCTAATGCCTTCGTTTGTCAGCAAGACCAACACAGCGTACAACAACTAAAGGCCATGCTCTACCAGTGCTCCAGGTACCACAGGCAGCTTGTCAAAGAAGCATCTATGGGTGAGTTTAACATTTTTGCAGCAAGAATTGTGTGACACATAAATGCAAAGAAAGGGGAGGAGATACTTTTTAATATTTTAGAACAACCTTCAAAAATTAATTACATCTCACAACGTCACTTCTAATTTGACTAGAAAAGCAAACAAAACAAAAAGGTAAGCCTTTGGTTTTACACATTGGGCTGGAGTCAGTTGAATAGGCGAGGGCTCTCACTAAGAGGGAAGAACCCTTCAAAAAAGAGAAATCAGCCAAAACCACCAAATATTCACACAAGTGCAGAAAAATCCACTTCCCAGATAACCGCAGACCAGACAGGAGAGAGCCTACCACCCGAGCACCACTATCTCCAGCAACTAAAAGAAGCAACTGATAACCAATGGTTAAGAAACAATAACTCATTTTCTCCCCCCAGCTCCACAGATTATAACCCAGTCACATTCGCCATCAGCCAATTCACTGAATACACTGATGCTCTTGGGCGGGGTTGGCAACCCACGGCTGTAGAGCCGCATGGGCTCTTTATTGCCTCCCTAGTGGCTCTGTGGAGCTTTTTCAAAAATATGATAATGGAAAAGGTGGTGTGAATATATAATTTCTGTAGCAGGAAAAACATGACATACATTCTTAAAGTTTTCCAATGCTGTAAAAATGTGTATAAGAAATATTTAATTTCAACATCCCATTATAACGGAAGTTAAACTTACAGCACCATCTTACAGCAGAGTGGTCATGTGGTTAGTCATTCTCTCAAAATGCAATTATATATTTAGCCTATTTATAATTTTGAAAGTAGGCTAATATAGCTAATATAGACACTTACAGCATGTGTTGCCTTTATAATAAGGCTTATATAAAGCTTATATAAGGCACCAGACAGATTGTTTTTTTTGGTCTAATATGGCTCTTTTAACATTTTGAGTTTCTGACCCCTGCTCTACGGTTTTAGATAGGACATCTGGGAGTTTTTTGGAACCTGTACAAGTTATTTTACAGGCATTTCTGGCTCTAGTAAACATATGTTGAACTTTTTCCTTGACAGAACATACTGCATTTACTGTGTGTGATATTTTATAACCACAGCATAAAAGTGACTCTCAAGGAGATAAAAAGCGACTGCTGTACAATGATATACAGTACATCTGCCAACAGGGAGTGCAGCAGCTTCCTCAGAACACACCTTCCTGAGCCCTTGCCTGATCAGAGGTCAAATCACAGAGGGTGTTACAACTATACAGATTGGCAAACAATAAAATTGGGCTCTCCATAATGATAATTCCGATTATAATAATTTGTAGATCGAGCAATCTTATGTCCTTCCGTCAGTTTACCACATTTCTTACTTTTCCTTGTTCAGTCTTGTTCAGATAATAATAATAATAATATAAAAATAATAATAATAATAATAATAATAATACAACGTTGTGGTTGTGTCATCGGATTTGCGGCCACATGTTTTGGACACTCGGGTAAAGAGAGGGGCGGAGCTGTCAACTGATCACCACCTGGTAGTGAGCTGGCTGGACGCCTCCCTGGTGAGGTGTTGTGTAAGGGCATGTCCCTCCGGTAGGAGACCCCCAGGAAGACCCAGGACACGTCGGAGAGACTATGTCTCTCGACTGGTCTGGGAACGCCTCAGGATCCGTCCGGATGAGCTGGAAGAAGTAGCTGGGGAGAGGGAAGTCTGGGGTTCTCTTCTTAGGCTGCTGCCCCGCGACCCGACCCACCCCGATAGGCGGTAGAGGATGGATGGATGGATGGATGGATGTATAACAATAATAATACCAAAACAAAAATATTAACAAGAAGTCAGAGAAAAAAATGATTTATGTAAGAAGCACACTTCCAATATTCTATCAGGATTGTTTCATAAACTCCAAAAAATAGTTATTTATGAATGTTTCCTCCATCTCTCTGAGTACCCATCATTGAAACGGTGGTTCTTTTGACTGAAACCGCTCATTAATATGATTTTTTCAAAACATTTATTGAATCGTTCAGTACTTATCGGAAGCTCTATTGATGAGTCAAGAGAGAGACAGAGAGTTGGAGAGAGAGGAAAAATGAGAAAGAAAGGAACACCATCCAAGAGGGATTTCATGGGTAATCAAATTTGTGCTATGTTGTCA
>NW_026622131.1:0-20768 GCF_003711565.1 Takifugu flavidus | reverse complement strand
TAAATATCTGACAGTTATCGTGACAGTATTTTCTTTTTCTTCATTGAAAATCTTTACATTTACGTTTCCGGTGTTCAAACAAACACATGCAGTAACTTTAACCCTTGTATTATGCTACGGGTCAATTTGACCCGTTTTGGGTTTTGTGTTGACCAAAGTACTGGTTATCTTTGGTTTTTCTTCATGAAATTTTGTGACTTTTCCTCATCTAGGGTCATGAATTGGTGTGTAAAATTTGGACACTGTGGTGTTTAGTGGAATGTCTGTGCAGAGTTTGAATATGAATATTATGTTGCGGGTCATTTTGACCCGGACACTTTTATGTGAGTAAGTAGCAGTAAATATCCAAAATAAACATGCCTTTTGATGTCCTTCTGATCTACATCAAAGAGTATTGTGCTGTGATGTACATTTAATTGTATTTTGACTGCCAGAGACCCAGGTGCATCGAGGAGGGACTTTCTCTCCCTTTTTCTTGTCACTTTTCTTATGCCATCTCTTTGACCAACACACAAAAATGAGCTCCAGAACGTTTACAGCTGAAGAAGCTTTATCACAGATTTTGAACTCAGACACTGATGCAGAGGAAGAGGTTTCAGAGACAGAGGATATTTCAGAGACCGAGGACAATGTAACTGATGATCCAGATTTTCAATTTTCTGATGATGAGGAGGATTCAGAGGACGAGCCTGCTGTTGTCTCTCCATTGGATGAAAGCCAAGGAATGCAGCAATCATCATCCACAGAGGAGACATGGGCATCTAAAGATGGTAAAATAAAATGGTCAACATCACCACACCAAAGCCGAGGTAGACTGTCATCTTCCAATGTCATCAAAATGACTCCCGGTCCTACAAGATTTGCTGTCACACGAGTTGATGATATCATATCAACATTTCAGCTCTTCATATCCCCACCAATTGAGAAGATCATACTGGAAATGACCAACTTGGAGGGGAGGCGTGTATTTCAGGAGAAATGGAAGCCACTGGATCAGACTGACTTGCATGCTTACATCGGAATTCTGGTATTAGCTGGAATGTACAGGTCAAAGGGAGAAGCAACTTCAAGTCTATAGGATGAAGAGTATGGAAGGCCAATCTTTCGAGCAACAATGTCTCTGGAGACATTTCACATGATATCTCGTGTGATCCGATTTGACAACCGTGAAACCAGAGCTGGTCGTCGTGAAAGAGACAAACTAGCTGCAATTAGAGATGTATGGGATAAATGGGTTGAAATTCTACCTTTGTTGTACAATCCTGGTCCACATGTTACTGTAGATGAGCGCCTTGTTCCATTTAGGGGGCACTGTCCTTTCAGACAGTACATGCCCAGTAAGCCTGCCAAGTATGGCATCAAAATGTGGGCGGCCTGTGATGCAAAACCCAGCTATGCATGGAATATGCAAGTGTATACTGGAAAGCTACCTGGAGGAGCATCTGAGAAGAATCAGGGGATGCGTGTGGTGCTGGAGATGAGTGAAGGGTTGCAAGGTCATAACATCACATGTGACAACTTCTTTACATCCTACCGCCTTGGAGAAGAACTTCACAAGAAAAAGCTGACTATGTTGGGAACAGTCAGAAGAAATAAGCAAGAACTTCCCAGTGAAATTCTTAAGATGCAGGGCAGACCTCTGCATTCCTCAGTATTTGTTTTCACGGAGAAAGCAACAGTTGTTTCATACTGCCCAAGAGAAAGAGAAACAAGAATGTTCTTGTAATGAGCACAATGCACACAGATGCATCTCTGAGCACAAGAGAAGACATGAAGAGACATGGAGAGCATTGAAATGTTGAATTTGGAAAATGTGAAAAAAGGGGCAAGTTAAATGGAAAAAAAAATTCATAGGGAAAAACTTGAACAAAATAGTTCCTAAATATAGTGTTGAAATTAAAATGTATTGTTATGTCTCTTTTCTGAATGTTCATATATCTAAAATAAAGTTGTTGTTGGTTTTTAAACTGTTTTTTGTCTGTTTTGAATGGATTACACAGTACGGGTCAAAATGACCCGCAACATAATTATTGTAATTTTTTTTCAACATAATACAAGGGTTAACAAATAGTTATTATACATTTCTAGAATGATAATGACCAAATCATTAGTGATCAGTTTTTGTAAATAAACAAGCAACTAATAATATATTTTATCTTTCTTTATTTTCTGGGGTAATCCTAGGTGGGGGTCACCTCGAGCCAGGCTTGATGCTCCTCATTGCTGCTTTTTGCGGATGACGTACCATCGAGCAAGGGCCTCCAACACATGCTGGTGCGGTTTGCGACCGAGTGTGAAGCGGCAGGGATGCGGATCAGGACCTCCAAGTCAGAGTCCATGGTCCTCACTCAGAAAAAGGTAGAGTGCCTTCTCTGGGTCAGGAAGGAGGTCCTGCCTCAGGTGGAGGAGTTCAAGTATCTCGGGATCTTGTTCACGAGTGAGGGTAGTATGGAACGGGGGATCGACAGGCGGTTTGGTATCGGCATCTGCAGTGACGCGGGCGCTTAACCGATCTGCCATGGTGAAGAAGGAGCTGAGCCGGAAGGCGAAGCACTCGATTTAACGGTTGATCTACGTCCCAATCCTCACCTATGGCCATCAACGTTGGGTGATGACTGAAAGAACGAGAACGTGGATACAAGCGGTCGAAATGAGTTTCCTCCACAGGTTGGCCGGGCTCAACCTTAGAGAAGGGGGGGAAAGCTCGGACATCCGGGAGAAGCTCGGAGTAGAACCGCTGCTTCTCCATATTGAGAAGAGTTAGCTGGGGTGGCTTGGGCATTTAGCCAGGATGCCTTCCGGATGCCTCCCTTTACCGGTGTCCCAGACATGTCCCACCAGGAGGAGGCCTCGTGGCCGGCCCAGGACTAGGTGGAGGGATTACATCTCTTGCCTGGCTTGGGAGCGGCTGGGGGTCCCCCCGGAGGAACTGATGGAAGTTGCCAGGGAGAGGGCTGTCTGGGCATCCCTCCTGAAGCTGTTGCCCCCACGACCCGGATTCGGATAAGCAGGAGAAAACAAGACAAGACGACACATTGCAGGCTTTGGGTGTGTCACACGCAGGTGAATATTGCTTAACACCCAGAATCACAGAGTGCATTGAAACGATGGCACCAAACCATGAAGGTAATGGTACAGAGGTATTGTTTTGATACAGGTGGAGCTTGGGATGATGGGGTGCCATACATGTTGTTTGCATTAGTTTGTTGTTTGGACCCAGTGCTCATCTAATCCCCTCTGAGCCACCTTGAAAAAGATTGAGGAGATGCAGCAGCAACAGCAGCAGCAGCTGATGGTGGCATGTATTGCTGAAGCCAGAAAAACAGCAGATGCCAGTGGACAAGCTGTCACTGTATTAGTCAGCCAAATACAGCTACTAACAGCAGTACTCACTCCAGTCCCCCACTCCCGTGGAGTTGCTGAAACCTCCAGAACCAAAGTGAGAGCTTCTAAGGAAGCCACGTACCCTGCCAAGCACGTTATCACCCGTCTGACTGGCTGGACGTGTCTGTGGGTAACAGCAGAACATAAGAGACAGTCTCCAGCCAGCGTCTCATGCTATGCTTTCTTAGAATAGCTGTGGAAGACTTTTGGTTTGGGAGCAAGAAAGAGCATGCCACATGGCTTGATGCATCTAAGCAGGGCAAGAGAACTATGGTGGATTACTGCAGCGACGTCCGGACTCTTGCCAGCCAGAGTAGATCTAATTCCGTGGCACTGATTGACACTTTCCTTTCCTTCATGGGCTGGCTGACTACATTAAGAATTAGCTGATTTCTGAGGTGTCACAGTAACTAGATGGCCTCATAGAACTGGCATTAAGAATCGATTTCTGCATCCAGGCTTGAGAGAGGACCCATGGCACAATTCCTCACCAACCAGGCAGTATGGAGGATTTAAGTTCTTTTTGTCCTGCCTTTCCTCCTGATCTTTGAACCCATGCAGTTGAGTCACACCCCTCTCACCCTTAGGCAATGCTTCTGGTGGCCCTCTATGGCTCGAGATGCCAAGGCTTGTCCAATAGCGGCCTGTTCAGTCTGTGCCCGTGGAAAGTCCTCCCACCAATCTCCTGCTGGCCTTCTCAATCTGCTAGACATCTCTCGGTGCCCCTGGTCACACATTGCAGTGAACTTTGTCACTAGTCTTTCCCCATCGGATGGGAATAATGCCATCCTCACCATGGTTGATCGTTTTTCCAAGGCTGCCCACTTCATTCCTCTCACAAGACTCCCTTCTGCAGCAGAGATTGGGGATCTCCTGGTCCAACATGTTGTTTGTCTCCCTAAGGATATTGTGTCAGACCGCAGACCCCAAATCACTTCCCAAGTCTGGAGAGCTTTCTGCGCTGTGCTGGGAGCCTCTGTGTGGTCAGTGTGGCCCGAAACCCTGCTTCCTGGAGTTCATTCCTACCCTGGGTGGAGTATGCCCATAACTCGCTGGTCTCTTCTGCCACTGGAGTGTCGCCCTTAATGGCTACCCTGGTGTACCAAGCACCATTGTTTGAATTCCAGGAGGATGAAATGGCAGTGCCATCTGTCCGGGCCAATCTGAGTCATTGCAGATGTGTGTGGAGGGAGATCTGATCTGCCCTTCTGCATTCCTCCCAACAGAATTAGAGGCTGGCCAACCACCATTGTGTTCCAGCCCCTGCCTATCAACCGGGCCAGAGGGCCAGTACTGCCATGGCCTTTGTGTTGGTGCCTTTTGTTTGAGTTTTGTTTTCCTGGTTTTCTCGCTGGGGGCGTGGTGGATTCACCTGGGTACCGTTCACTGGTGACCGTCGCAGCTGGTTAGCAATCTACACGCTTCAAAAGCCGCTGCCTCCCAATCACCAGCGTCTGATCATTTCACCGGCTTTGTGGTAAACATGGACCAATGATATCTTCTCGTATTTCATTCCTTCTAGTAACTTTCCTCGTTTATCTCACGTCTCGTCCTAGGTCACCACGCGTCCCTCTTTCGGAGGAACGAGCTGCACTCCACACACCTTTTCACCACGTGGTGCAGTTCTCTAAGTTCATAAAGTTTTGTGTTAACACCATCAGCTGTTGTTGTCTGCTTACAGGTCCTGTCTGAATCACATCCTAACACCCTGGCCAAGAGAACCTGTGTCCATAATGGTGAGGAGATTTCTGTGGAGGACTGTACCGGCTCTGAGGGTCAGGGACAGGATCACACCTGCATTCCATTCAGCTCATCAGCCTTGCACACACTCACTGTCACATTGCTTTAAGCTTGATGCCAGACTTTCTAGTGTTATTCTGTTGCCTGTTTTCCTGTCAGTGACCTAATAATCACTTTGTTTTCTGGCTGACCTCATCTGTGCCTGACAGAACTTAACCAGAATAACTGGAGATATTATGCCTGATAGAGTCATTTGCAGATGCAAGAGTTGACCAGAGACTACCTAGAATCTTGATTTTGTTACTTAAGCAAATTCTGCACATATTCTATTCAAAACTGTTCGTGTAAATATTGATAAATCATAATATGAGTAATATTTGTGACATTTTATGTGATAGAAACGCTATGCACTTCTAGTTGAATGCTACCTGTGGTACTCAGCTAGAAAATATGCACAATTAAAATAGTTGAATCTAACATTTTGCAAGTAGGCATACTTGTTTTACAAGATACACAATCCCTTGTCTCTGCAGTTACACTTGGAGAATTATTTTTACCCTGGCCCATCCCAACTATTGGCTGAATTTAGGATATTTGTTAAATTGCTTCTAATAATAAATCATATTATAGGAATTGGAGGTTACATATAGGAGAAAAAATGCATGTGGTGTATATGTTATCGAGAAAATGTTGAAATATCAGTGTGGGAATTTACCTGAACTGGTGATCACTCAACAAAGGTCTCTTCGCAGCTAAAAACCTCCTCATAGTGTCCTCAAGGTTTGGTATAGGA
The DNA here is from genome assembly GCF_003711565.1 of Takifugu flavidus. Classification (NCBI taxonomy): domain Eukaryota; kingdom Metazoa; phylum Chordata; class Actinopteri; order Tetraodontiformes; family Tetraodontidae; genus Takifugu; species Takifugu flavidus. The sequence continues at coordinate 14,851 of NW_026622131.1, read as the reverse complement.
AGCCTGTTTTTAAAAAGATTAATGCTTTTTCTGGTCTGGTCTGGCCATCCTATGTTAAGAAATATCACTGAGGAAATAATATTGCCAGATAATTACTATTTACAGGTCAGACTTGAGATGAAACAGAGTATTCTGTCCTACAACAGAAAATCTACATTTTTTTCAAGGGTCATTTTTTAAACTTATAAAAAGGTTTAAAACACAGGAAATATTGAAGGCAACTATTTGTAACAATAACTGTGTGTTTCCAATATTATTTCACATTTATCTGTGTAATAAGTAAATATAAATCTGAAGAAAATGGCTATGATTCGTTTTATCCTTAACTCCTTACCTGGGTAAACTCTTCTGGTAATGCATTGTTGGCACAAGACTTTGTTGCAAATAGTCACCTGAAGATGGCTTTTTGCTGCTGTAGTTTATTCTACAGATATCCAGAGCAGTGATTCTTGAAATAAATTTTTCAGGCTTCCCTAGTAATGCTGTGTACCGCACAGAGAGTAGATTGGCCATCATGCTGAGAACAAATGAACTTTCAAAGAAAATGCTTCAACAGAAGAGACTGTTATGTATTTTGGTTGAATGGTGAGGAAGAGATTAAAACAGGTTTCTTGTAACAACAAATATTTGCCTTCAAGACATATCTCGATGGTAATAGTTCCCTTTACTTCATCTCAACAAACAGACCTGTGTTCTGGGCAAACAATGTCCCTGTGTGACTTATGTTAAAAAAAATAATAAATAAAAAAAATAAACAGATCTCAGCCACATTTAATGTTTCAAATGAAAAGTTTGTCACTGTTGAATAAATTTGAAATGAAGAAGTTCATCCTTAATGTAGTCAGCTAGTCCATGGTGGAAAGCATCACAAAGAGCAGAACTATTCCAACTGCTCTGGCTGGCTTTTGTAAGAAAGTCTATGGAATTATCCGCCACCGTATGTGCTCCCTGCCTCAGTCCAATGAGCCCACCAGATACTTCCGCACCACAGGATTCTAATCCAAATACCTTGTGCAGCTCTACAGCAAACCGGTCGAATGAAGCACAGGAAAACAAATGCCTCTCCCACTCAGCTGTTCCCCATACCCATGCTCTGCTGGTCATGTAGTTAATGACAAACACCACATTTGCTTCCTCTGTGGTGAAGGTGCTGGACTGCAGAGTAAATAGGAGTGAGCAGTGGGTGATGAAAGGGCGGCAGATCTCACAGTCCCCATCATAGCATTGTAGGGGTTCTAACCCGAGGTTCAGGGTCTGCAGATGCCCGTGGAACATGAGCCAAAGCATTGGCATGAACAGGGGAAGAATCATCACCAGCAGAGGCAGCAGCAGATTGACTTGTGAGTGTGGTGGTTTAGCTGTCCTGCTAGCCCAGCTAGTGTGAATTCATGGATCTATGCTGCTTTTCTGTCCTCTGCGGCAGCTGTGATTGTCATAGTCTCATGCTGCTGCAGAACTGCCGCAATCTTCGTGAGGTGAGCCAGTGGCGAGGGGCCTTGCACTGCATCCATTTTTGGCCAGATTGTACTGACACGGGTGTGGTAGGATCCACTTGCAGCACAGCATTTCCGGACACCTTAATAAAAAGCTTTATTAATAACATGCAGAAAAAAGTACAAAACTAATCACAAAACTCTGTGGAAGGCAGAAAACACCTCACAGCCACAGCAGGACGCAGGCCGGAACAAACACAAAGGCATTTCTTTCTTTCTTTTGTTTCACTGTCACTGGTTTTAACTTTCCCTCATTATGGATGTTTTTAGAACGGTAAATGTAAACTGAGCCAGAGAAGCAGGGAAACAGGCACTAGTGGTCGACACAGCACAAAGGAAACATGTTGATGTTTTATTATAGCAAGAGGTCCACAATGATGGAGGCAATGAGGAGGACTGGGAGAAAGAGTGCTGAGCCACAACACCACCCTCAGTGATGGAGTGGGCTTCCTCTTTTCTTAATATTTATGCTCCCACCAATGGCACAGAGAGGAAGAGCTTTTTTGATAAAGTTAGTAGTTGTGGTTCAGAAGAGTTTTTATACCTGGATGGGGATTTTAACTGCACGTAATAACTTTTAGACTGCATTCATTCAGAGCCTCATCCTACATCTCAACACAGTCTGAGGCAGCTGAACTACAAAGGGAACTGAAGGAAAGCCGTCGCTGTTTCCGAGAACATCAACCAGGTTTGTGCGATAATGTTTTTTTTAATTTTTAAAATTGTATCCTTTATGATTATTATTTCCTTTTTCTTTTAGGCAAAACCGAGAATTAAAGAAGCAACATGCAACGTGTTTGCGCCATTACCATCCATCCATCCATCCATTCTCTACCGCTTATCCGGGGTCGGGTCGCGGGGGCAGCAGCCTAAGGAGAGAAGCCCAGACTTCCCTCTCCCCAGCTACCTCCTCCAGCTCATCCGGAGGGATCCCCAGGCATTCCCAGGCCAGTCGAGAGACATAGTCTCTCCAACGTGTCCTGGCTCTCCCCGGGGGTCTCCTACCGGAGGGACATGCCCTGAACACCTCACCAGGGAGGCGTCCAGGGGGCATCCTGACTAGATGCCCAAGCCACCCCATCTGGCAGCGACTCTACTCCGAGCTCCTCCCGGATGGCAGAGCTTCTCACCCTATCTCTAAGGGAGAGCCCAGCCACCCTACGGAGGAAGCTCATTTCAGCCGCTTGTACCCGTGATCTTGTTCTTTCGGTCATTACCCAAAGCTCATGACCATAGGTGAGGGTAGGAACGAAGATCGACCGGTAAATCTGTCATAAAGCTGTCACCCTGAAGATAATGAGGACCTCTAAAATGTGAGTGTGATTTTTAACGGTGTTGAGACAGAGAGACACACACAGACACACACACACATACACACACACACACACTGCTGTCTCCAAGCATTCAAATCAACAGTCAGACATGACTTCAATTCCACAATAGTTTCTTTTCTTTCTCAGAATCACAGATAAAGTTCTATCTTTAGACAGTAACAGTAAAATAAATGTATGTGTGTGTGTGTGTGTCTGTGTGAGAGAGACGACGTGGACAGAGTCTGGACAGATTGACTAAAGCACCTCTTCAAACGCATTAAGAAGCACGAACCATCAAAGACTCAGCTACCAGAAGGATAAAAGAGCTGTGCTTGGGTAGATTAGCATAGCGGCGCAGGGCAGAAGGCAGAATGAGGAGGTAGCTAAAAACTGTCATGTTTTATCCAAGATCATTGAGTGTGAAACTTTGTGGTGCTTTTGAATTATCAATGCGGGGACACGATGAGAAAGACAGACGAGCAAGGTTCTTGTTCAAATAATAACAGTCCAACCTTTCTCAGTAAAATTATGGTGCCTGACTGCTTCCACCAGGTACCCAATGGTGTGGTCAATCTGCCTGATGATCTTCTTTCTGTCTGGATGGTGTTGTGGCCCACATTGATACTATCGAACGATAGTAAACCCGTAAGTTAGTGTAACAGACAACTTAGTCTCCTGTGACATAACAGGATGAGACATAATTTATTCTCCTTGTGTCACCTATGTAGGGGATGTCCATACAGCTTTGAACATGAATACAGGGGATATGAATTTAATTTCTAATATAAAATAGGGAATTAAAATTTACTATAGAATTGTACTAAGAAACATAATGATTTGAACCTACCATCCACAGTGATAATAAGTGGTTACAGCATTGCTATATGAACAGTTTGAACCTAACAATCAGTGATGGTTTAGTTCTTGAACTTCCCTCCAAATCAAATTCCACAAAAGATAAGGAAGTTGAATAAAATGATTTAAGAAAATAACTTTGGATGACAAGTGCTGATTATAAAAAACAAATGATTTATTAAGCAAATTAATAGACTAAACTGTAGTGGACAAGATGTTTTGCGTGATTCTCTATTCAATTTTTTTCTATCTTCCTATATATTCTGGCATGAAAAGACATACCAACACGCTCTCCCTCCTTTCATATCTCTTCACATTTTACAACCCCGGAATGAAAACAGTTGATCTACCAGCAGGGGTGGAGTCAACTTCTGTGACAAATATCAGAATGTACTCAACCAATGTTGTCTAAATCTTGCTAAAATGATTCTATATGTGTTAAGTTAGATCCTCTTTTGCTGTCTCTGCAAACTTGCTGACCCAGGTTGACCAAGGGCAGGGTTGAACCATGGTCTGAGGTCAATGCAGTACAAACATGAGATCTGGTACAAAGACCATCAAGCCAAGGTTTTATCCTCAGGGTCAGTGATCCTCAAGCTCACTGACCTCCATTTAGCCACCTTTAAAACAAGCAAATCCTTTTTGAGCTATCGCCACAGTGATGTAAATACTGAAAACTATCCCTTTCAAAAAATATGAAAACATCATATTTATCCAAGTAATTTTAATCCCATTTCTGCTATTTTTATTGTTACTACTATACTATTTTGTGAATTACTCAGGATAAATCAGTCGAAAGAGCCATTCATGTAATCTAAGTAGGTAACAGGAGTGATTTCAAAAGTAGAATTTAAATCAAGGATGATCAGGAGCAGTGATCCGTCTCTGCAAGCAAATCCTCTGCCAAAGAGAAAAAACAAAAATAAATAGTGGGAAGGAATACAGAACACAAAAAGGCAATACACAAAAACAGGCACCATGACAGAGTGAAGAACTATGTTCCCACCTGTGTGGTTATATTGAGGGGCTGAAAAATACTAGAATGGAATTGACTTCACGTTACATTGATGCCTTAACTTGGAGAATCAATACAAATTTAATCACATGTTTCATGGTGTAAAGAGCTCTCCATAATGATCAGTGTTAAGATTTGAGGGATTTTTAAAGATACTTCACTTATCAGGTTATATATATTCTGATATTTCAAACCATATTTTTAGTGATGTATGATCTATATTTATCTATGTTTATACATGTTTATATTGGCCAGTGGGGTGACAGAGGCCTGTCAGGTGATCGTGTTTCTGGACCCCGACAGCCTCGGCCTATAGCATCATAACTAAGATATTAATCTAATAATTAGACGACCTCCTAAGTATGATCATTTGTCTGTCTAGGATAGTAACTGCAACTACAGAATTAGTGACAATAAGCTTTTTCAAAGAGGAAGGTTTTAAGTCTAATCTTAAAAGTAGAGATGGAGTCAGCTTCCCGTACCTGGACAGGGACAGGTTCACTCTATCAGCAATTGTTTTTTAGAGCTAACATACAATAACTATACATATTTTATATGCTATAAATTTATACTCCGCTCTCCCCTCCCTCCTATGCAACATCTCCCTTATTTTCGTCTCAGAAAGTTGGCGACATGAGATACTCATCGGGGAATGACAAAACATGTTGTAATCTTCTGTCGATGGAGTGGCTGGTGCCTATACAGCAACACCCCTGCCCCACCTAGGACAATCAGATCACCTCTCTTTGTTCCTCACACCCAATCATTCACCCCTCATCAACCATGTCAGGCTGTCAGTCAAGACCATCAAGGTGTAGCTGGCAGGGGCAGACTCTGTACTCCATGATGGGTTTCAACACATAGACTGAAGTATGTGTAGTTCCCAGGTCATCTGTGGCTCACATGCCGATATTAACAATCTCACCTGTTCTGCTCTGGACCACATCACCAACACCACCCAATCAGAAGCCATGGATGAGCAAGGAGGTGCTTCTCCTGCTGAGGATGCGTAACACAAATTTGTTCTTAAGTCCCACTTACGAACATTTTACGAAGATTGTGGCATTCATGATTTTCTTCTCATCCTGGATTTATGCGTAGGTAAGAACAAATCCTACGAACACTCAGGAGTACTCTTACGCACATTTCAGTGCCGACATGTTGGCATGGTTGTGTTTTCTTCTCTTGTGCAGTTCAATAAAATTCAATATTACAATGATAATTCTGTCATATTTATTTATTTATTTATTTCCTATTTTTGGTGATTTACAGAGAATTTTAAAATTACGTAAATGTGCCAATGACTTAACATTAATCAACCAAATTGGAAACCATGCCAAAACTGTCTTTTTATTTGATTTTATCTTGATTTATTTTATTAGGGGATCGAGGATATGCCCTGGCTCCCTGGTTGTTGACACCACTGACCAACCCTCAGACTCCACAGGAAATTTTATTCAATCAAATGCATGCGCGCAGTCGCTCCACCATTGAACGCACCATCGGCATTTTAAAGGGGCGCTGGATGTGTTTGGACACAGCAGGTGGCAAATTGCTGTACAATTGCTGGAGAAGGTCATTATTTATTTTTGTTATTAAAATCTTCTTAGATTACGTTTATTCATCTAACTTATGACTCTCCCTCACCATTACAGGTCTGTAGGATAATCATGGCCTGCTGTGTCCTGCACAACATCGCTATGAAGGGTGGTGTCCCTCTTCCCCCTCAGCCACAATCCCGTGAGGATGTGCGTCCTGACGCAATGATGGGGCCAGACTGCAGGCACGCGGTTCACGTTCGAGCGCATTTAATTGCCCGTTTGTGAATAAAATGCATTATTGTCACAATTTCAGTCTAACAGTCTTGATTCACTTCAAAAAGAAAAAAATAAGAGAGACCGGTTTCCGAGCACAGCTTTTATACGTTTATTTTTTTTACATTCTTATTTTTTTTTACACTCTCGTTGATTTCTTTAAGTGTGTTGGCTATAGTCATCAGGGTTGAGGCAATTTTATCAAGCGTGTTAGCCATCCTTTCTTGATTGTTCAACACGCCGTCAGAAATCAGGCGTGGAGGCAAGATTTGGGCATTTTGCTGCTTTTTGCCCTGTCTACAGTGCCCTGCTGCAGTTCCTTTTATGGGCATTAGTGGGCGGTGACTCCCAACTGAATTGATTCAGATTGACCAAGTGATCTTTGCAACAGCCAATAGTGAGTCAAGACAGACCTGGGTGGATTGGGTTGATTTAAAAGGCAGCGATGGTTTTTATCATTCTAACTCAACATGTGCCATTACATGTCTGTTGTGCTGCTGGCCATTGCTTGCTTGGCCCAGGTACCCTTCGCCCAGCCTACTGAGGGTCACGCTGAGCTGAGAAAGATGCAGGACATCCTAGAGGCTCTACAAACTGAGAGAAAAGGTAAAGGCACAGCCAGTTAAGGGTTGTTTATGAGAGAGTCTCTGCAATTCTTTGCTCATTAGTGTAACAATTAATGAAACAACAAACTGAACTAGAAAATGTGTGACTACTCTGCTCAGAATGTGTAATATTTCTTCAACTTTGGTCCTGGTGTATGTAGACTCAGTGTGATTTCTCAATGTCACTGAACACATAAAATTGCATTCATTCAGATAAAAAAAGTTCAGTTTTTTTTCACCCAGCAATTTTAAAACTATATATAAAACTAGCTATAAGACATAGAAGATAAACATATTCTGCACCCATATTATATTTGATTAAATACTAGATAATACTACTCTGACAAGACAGGTAGAATTCTCAGTAATTGTTACGACTTGGCTCAAAGTCGTAACAAATAGAGGGAGTCAGCACACAGAACGATCAAATCATCTAATATTTTATTGAGAAACCCAAACCAAAATGATGAGACGGCCATGAGGTATGGTGGCAGCAGCCCAGCCAGAGGCCGAGACAAAGGAGAACCGCCCCTTTTATGCCCTCTGGCTCCTCCCAGCTTGCAGGTGAAACCAGTCTCACTGACGACCCACCCAGTCTCTGGGTAAACAAAACAAAACACATGGGCGGGCCGTCACACCCCCCCCCATAAGGAACAGGTCCAGACTGGCACCACTCCTGTGCTCGGCTTAACCCAGTTCCGCTCCTCCTGCAATTTTGACCCCTTAAAGAAACAGAGCAAGAAGGACAGGGAAAAACCCAGAGATTAAGGCAAACAGAACACAAAATTTCAACTAGGCAGTGCCCTAGACAGCGCATCTGCCAGGACATTCTCTGCCCCCTTTATATGGCGGATGTCTAAGTTGTACGGCTGCAGGAAAAGACACCATCTCATGAGTCGTTGGTTTGGATTCTGCAAAGAATGGAGGAATGTGAGAGGGTTGTGATCAGTGTAAACTACCAGTGGCTCCACTCCCCCCCCCCCCTACATAGACTTCAAAATGCTGCAAGGCCCATATTAATGCCAACGCTTCCTTCTCCACAATAGAATAGTTCAACTGGTAAGAATTGAACTTTCGGGAAAAGAAGCTGACTGGGTGGTCTATCTCATCCTCACCTATCTGCAACAGTACTGCCCCAGCCCCCAACTTGCTGGCATCCACCTGCAGCTTAAAAGGCTCTCCCATTCTAGGAGCGGCCAACACAGGGGCAGAGGAAATCACAAGCTTAACCTCTTCAAAAGCTTGCTGACACAGGGGTGACCACTCAAACTTTGCCTTTTCACTAAGGAGACTAGTAAGAGGGGCAACCACAGTAGAAAAGTTCCTACAAAATGCCCGATAATAGCCTACCATGCCCAAAAAATGCATGAGTTCTTTTTTAGTTGTTGGTGGGGAAAACTGATCAATGGCCAACACTTTGGCTCTAACTGGACGAACGTGCCCCTGACCCACCACCTTTCCTAAGTAAGTTACAGTAGCCCTGGCAACCTCACACTTAGCTAGATTTATTGTCAGATTTGCCCACTCAAGACGGTCAAACAAAGCTTTGATGTGCTGTAGATGGTTTTCCCATGTGTCACTATAGATGACAACATCATCCAAGTACACCGCGCAGCCATCCAAGCCGGCCACTACTGTATTCATTAATCTCTGAAAGGTAGCTGGTGCATTTCGTAACCCAAATGGCATAACTTTATATGAATAAAGCCCTGAAGAGGTTATGAATGAAGCAACGTCCTGTGCACGCTTTGACAAGGGCACTTGCCAATAACCCTTCAAAAGGTCAAATTTACTGACAAATTTTGCCGAACCAACCTGATCTACACAATCCTCCATCCGTGGTAATGGAAAAGAGTCAGGTTTAGTGATCTTGTTCACTTTGCGAAAATCAGTACATGGTCTAAAAGTATTATCCGGTTTAACCACCAGCAAACATGGTGAAGCCCAACTTGAACTAGAGGGCACCGCAATGTCATGCTCTAACATGTACCTTACCTCTGTCTCAAGCTGTTCACGTTTCTTCGGTGAAACGCGATAAAAACGTTGCCGAATAGGGTGAGCATCTCCTACATCTATGTCATGCTCAACTAAATGAGTACGAGAGGGCGTGTCCGAAAACAAAGAAGGGAAAGAATGTATCAGTTCAATTATCTGATTCCTCCGAGTCTCAGGCAAATGATCCAACAACATCTCTAACTTACTAAGAGACTCGGAGTTCCTAAGACAGCCCTGCAACATGCTATCATCAGGAACATTCACATCCTCCTTTTCACCCCCTACCCATTCAGACACAGGGTCAGAGTTTCCCACTGAGGCTGCCACTGCCACTGGTCTTTCCCCCAGTGTACCCCTAGGCACAGACGGAGGGCGTAATAAGGTTTCAACAGGTTTACATGGCAAAGCTGTGACTTCTTCCTACGATCAGGCGTTGCAATGATGTAATTCTGATCCGAGCTCTGCCTTACAACAGCATAAGGGCCTGAAAATTTTGCCTGAAAAGGAGAACCCACCAGAGGAAGAAGTGCCAACACCTGGTCACCGGGGCTAAAGACCCGCTTTTCTACTCTACGGTCAAATAACCCTTTCATTTTCCTCTGGGACTTTTCCAAGTTTGCTTTTGCCAATTTTACCACTTCATACAAACGTCTTCTAAACCCATTTACATAATCTGTCAAATTTGTAGGTGGAGAAGTTTTTTTCCACTCATCATGCAGGACCGCCAATGGGCCCCGCACTGCGTGTCCAAACACCAAATCATTTGGGCTGAACCCGGTACTTTCTTGAGTAACCTCTTGCAGCCATCATTAACCAGGGCAACCCCCTCCCAATCTCGGTCAAGCTCTGAACAATAAGAGCGTAACAGGGACTTCAGGGTCTGATGAAAACGCTCAATAGCTCCCTGGCTTTGAGGATGGTATGGAGAAGACAGAGCATGTTTGACATGTAACTGTTTCAAAATTTCAGCAAACATATGTGAAGTGAAATTTGTCCCTTGATCACTTTGAATGACTTTTGGAATGCCGAATACAGAAATGAACTGGGACAATGCTTTGACAACCGCTTTTGTGGTAATGTTGCGCAAAGGGTAAGCGGCAGGATATCGTGTACTTAAGCACATCACTGTTAGCAAATACATGCTACCTGCCTTAGACTTGGGCAAAGGGCCAACACAGTCAATCAGTAGACGTTCAAAAGGCTGACTGTCTGCCTGTACCGGACACAAAGGAGCTGGCTTGATGGATTGGTTTGGCTTACCTGTGATTTGACATATATGACACGTTTTAATGTGAGCTGACACATCCCTTTTTAGTCTGGGCCAGTAGAAATAACGTAGCACTTTATCATATGTTTTCCTTACCCCTAAATGTCCAGCCCCTGCATTATGAGCTGTCTGCAAAACTGCACTTCTGAATTTAATTGGAACTACCACCTGAAAAATGGGTTCGCCAACAAAATTCTCCCCCTGGGGTACCCACTTTCGCAATAACAAACCTAAAAAATACCCTTGAACGGTATTCTCCAACTCACCCTCTGATCGGACCTGATGAAACACTTCCTGCAAGGAGGAGTCCTCTTCCTGCTCCTGTATTAACTCACTGCGAGTGACAGACAACAAAGGGTCAAACAATGGAAAACGTGAACAATTTCTCAGCTTGTCTTTCCCCTCTGTTTCAGAACCAGAACGGCTCTGAGCTCGAGTGACTACCCCCACTGGGTAAACTGCTGAGTCTGTATGCTTCCCACTACCGGGCTCCACAGTATCAGACCTAGTAACCCCTTCAGGGATAAGCAGTGCACCACCCTGCACATGAGTCCTGGCCAAGTCATTTCCCAAGATCACATGTATTCCTGCTATAGGCAGCTCTGAACACACCCCAAGTGAAACCTCACCCTGCACTAGATTTGAAGATTGAGATAACTTATGTAAAGGAACAGTCAAAACATTTGGACCCATCCCCCTTACTTTAACACAACTGCCAGTGTCACTGTCCGAGGAAAACGGCAGCACTGACTCCAGAATAAACGAGTCCAAAGCACCCGAATCCCTTAAAATGTTAACACGTACCCGTTTCCCACTTCCCACCAAGGACACAAAACCTTGGGAGACATAGGAACGATACCCTGGGTCGACTGACCTGAAGTCAGACTCGTCTAACCCTGACACCACAGGTAGGTCAGGGGCAACCACCATGGAGTTAGTATGCCGTTTCACAGCAGCTATTGCCCCAGCCTTACCAGCAGCACGAACTGACACAGCCAAAGCCACAGGTTTTTCAGGACGGACTCCCTGGTAGAACCTGCTGTTCGACTTCAACACTGGACATTCCCTCTTCCAATGACCTTGTCCCAAACAGTAATTACAAGTTCTACCCTGGTACTGCTTCTCATGAATACCACCACTCTTGGGCAAATCAACTTCCAATTCCAAACCCAAACCGTCCATTTTCTGAGTACTGGAAGGCATGTCTCTACGACTCCAGTTTCCCCGGATCTTGTGAGTCAAGGCATATTCATCTGCTAAAACTGCAGCCTCTGATGCACTCTTTACCTTATGCTCCGCCAGAAATGTAGCTATACGCTCTGGAAGAGTAAATTTGAATTGTTCTAACAAAATAAGTTCACACAATTGTGGAAAGGTCTCTACTCCAGATGCAATTCGCCAACGATTAAAGAGAGTAGTTAACTCCCTAACAAACTCCACATATGTTTTATCATGTTGTTTTCTAGAAGTTCTAAATTTTTGTCGATATGCTTCTGGCACCAACTCATAAGCTTTTAAAACTGCAATCTTCACAGAGTTATAGTTTTCACTGTCAGCCATACTTAACGCAGAAAAGGCTTCTTGAGCTTTTCCAGTCAGAACACATTGCAGCAGCAATGTCTGTTCAGCTTGGGTTGCGAGAGGTCCCGGGTTCAGATCCCGGACGAGCCCCCAGGAGCCACTGGTAGTTTACACTGATCACAACCCTCTCACATTCCTCCATTCTTTGCAGAATCCAAACCAACGACTCATGAGATGGTGTCTTTTCCTGCAGCCGTACAACTTAGACATCCGCCATATAAAGGGGGCAGAGAATGTCCTGGCAGATGCGCTGTCTAGGGCACTCCACATCAAAATGCTCTGCAACTTTTAACAGTTGTTCTTTCTTGAGAGTCTTTAATAACTCCCAAGTTGGATTCCGCAAGAACTCATCTACTGAAGGCATGTCCACAACACTAATGCTAGTACCCTGAATTACTCAAACCGTATAAACTTACCAAACCCCAGTCTAGCACGCTAACCAACCACAGTTGTGCCCGGCGTAAAGGCAAGTAAGCACCTTCACCACCAACAAAACAAGCTAGTCAACCTGGTGTGCACACAGCAGTCACATGTGGAGCAACTTTCCCCTAGCTACCTACCTAACCAGGGAGCTAACTAGCTAACTCAAACCCTAGACTTCATGCAAAAGTTGTGGTGGGAAGATTAAACACAAAGCCCAGTGACTCGGTTAAGCGACCAGCACGCTGGCAGCCCACCTTGACAGTCCTGGAAGTGTCCCCGAGACAAACGCTCTAACCACACTAGTGCACCAAAATAACAAACTAAAACAACAAACAGGTCTAGTCACCCAGACCACCTTAGACCTACCGGGAAAGGTGTCTCCAACACCTAGTGCCTGCCCTGAATCACACCAGGCCAAAACTTCTAACCATAAGTGGACAAAGGACTAACGCTCTCTCAAACTTTAACACAACTGTATGCTAAACTCCCTCCAACTTTTACGTTTAACCTGGCAAACATCAACTGCCAAGAAAACAACCATTTCTTCAGGGATTTTCAAAATCCCGGACGAGCCCCCATTTGTTACAACTTGGCTCAAAGTCGTAACAAATAGAGGGAGTCAGCACACAGAACGATCAAATCATCTAATATTTTATTGAGAAACCCAAACCAAAATGATGAGACGGCCATGAGGTATGGTGGCAGCAGCCCAGCCAGAGGCCGAGACAAAGGAGAACCGCCCCTTTTATGCCCTCTGGCTCCTCCCAGCTTGCAGGTGAAACCAGTCTCACTGACGACCCACCCAGTCTCTGGGTAAACAAAACAAAACACATGGGCGGGCCGTCACAGTAATAAACTCAGATTATTTACCAGCACTGCTACAAGAAAATTGGATAATGACATAAATGTATTTCTGAAGTAACAATGTAATCTTTTAACAAACAGCAGTTTCAAGCAAGTGTATGTCTTACATTTTAACAAGGGATACAGTACGCTTTAATACGTACAGTGTAATCCTTAGATCAAACCTGAGCAAATTATATTAATAATTTGCACAGGAAATGATGATGACAATTTAAATATATTTTTTTATGTAATTGCATTTTGGTTATTAATACAAAGCAGATAGTTTTGTGAATGAATTTAGATTAGAGAGTTCACAAACCTAAAAAACTGATTAGAGCTTTTCATGTTAATGCATTCAATTGCAAATATCAAGTTTCTTTTAAATATTTTAAATTTGATTTGTTTTGTCATTTGTTTTGTAGTAATGAGTGAACGTCTTAAAGAATTTGAAACTGAAATGAAGAGAATAAAAGGTAAGAAAAACAAACAAAAAGGTATTGCAATGAACAAAGACGGTTAATCCTTTGTGCACAATGACGGGCAGAAAAAAATCTCAATGAAGAGTAAAACCTCAAACTTTATAAATAAATTGAAGTTAGATTCATTATTTAATATTTCAGCACGGTGCTTTTCTGTATGTGTCTGTGATAATGTCATACTCTGCATAATGTTCCTCATCAGTCTCAGGTTTTAAAATTGAATAGTATTGAATTCATATATTTGTCATTTTTTATCAGTAATGATGATAATTTAACCAATTTTAATGAAAAAAAATGAATACACACAAAAAATAAGTTAGTTGCTGTAATCATCCAAAATTTCATACTCTCATAATTTTGTTTAAAAGTTATTAAACTTTAATAAACATGTTTATTTACTTTATGTCCTTCATGGTAGAAACACCTCAAATTGCTTTTGCTGCTTCACTGGGAGGAAATGGTCTCATGAAGACAACAAGTGGAAACAAAGACCTCATTTACGCAGATGTTCTGACCAATGTGGGCGGGGCTTACAACTCACAGACAGGTCAGAGCATTTCAGTACCTGTAATTCAGATACGGCACTCTAACTTTGAAACTTCTCGTAATATAACATACATCATATTTATCTCTTTTGATTTGAATGTGCAAAATAAAATCATTGTATTTTGCATCAGATACATTGAAGTTAACTGAAGTTAACTGGCTTTAGATGTGTTTTTTCCTGCAAATTATATTACCTGAAGGTAATTCTAAAATAAAGTTGCTGATTGTTGAAAAGGTTCAGAAAGAATATGAGTTTTTGGAACCTTTTACATTCTTTTAGCTGCATTTTGGACTAACCTTATTCATGAAATGTGATTCCAGAGCAGTGGTTGGGTTGCAGCAATGGACATTTAATGAATGAATGAAGTAATATTTTTCATTTAACTCATTAATTATTGGCCTGTATACAACTTATAGTTTCAAAGTAAAACTTTACAGAACTTGTTTTTGTCCTATTATTATTATTATTATTATTATTAGCAGTAGTAGTTTTTTTAAAAATAAAACAGAAACTTAAAAATGTAATTTTTTTTTTTTTTTTAGAAAGCTATAAGTCTGGTTTTAGGTCAAACTACAGTACAGAGATGCCCCCTTTCAAGATTTTAAATGACATGCATTT
>NW_026622130.1:0-15350 GCF_003711565.1 Takifugu flavidus | reverse complement strand
ACTTTGATCCCAAAAACCCAACTGGTGGCCAACGGTGGTCCGGCAACGACGGGGACGCTGGTCCATAGGCACGACAAACACTGGTTTTCCACAGGCCAACATGGTGAAAGGACTGTGCACCGTTTCATTTTAAAGAGCTGATTAAAGTAATTTTTCACGATAGTAGTAGAGGCTAATACCTACAAAATGATGTTTTGTATGGTTGTGAAATGTTCTAAGGCAGAGTTACGCAGTTCAGAAAACCCAGTGGTGGGCCGTCAGGGCCTGCAAGGCCTCTCTGCTGGCCTAAAAATATCTGAATCACAGACTGATGTTAATTATATTTTGAAAATATAATTAACATCAGTCAAATAATATTTTGTCCATGAATATGTATTAAATAATTCCATATGTATTAAATAATTCCAAATGGTCTGTCCGCTTCCTGTCATTGCCAGCCCCTGGTTGCGCTGCTTCCAGACGTGTATTTTCATATTCAAGCATTTAACCAATCACATTTCAGCCACTATTTGTTGCCAGGGTCAAAGAAATCTGCCTGGAGGCCTTCACAATCAGTTCTGCAGGCCCTGTAGCATAAAAAAAATGTCGATCAAACTGTTGCTTCATCCAATCAGATTTTGAGTTGGCGACCCCAAGGCCTTCTAGCAGGCGTAGGAAACGTCAGCGTATTCACGCGCTTTGATTGGACATTCAGAGAGTGCACGAGCCAGAGCTAGCAAACTGCATCTGTAGGGAGCTGCACAAGCAAAGATATTGTTGTGTTGATTTAATAGCTGTTTTGTCAACCCACAATGGCTGAAGTAGGAGAAGAAATGGATTTAGTCGCTGATTTACTGTCAAAGCCATTTTCAAGACGGAGCTCCGCAACGAAAAGGTGAAGAAAAATAGGGAAATCTTAAAAAGACTGATAGACTGTGTTTGGCGGTGACCATCCGCGTGTCTACTGCTTCTGTTGAACAGACATTCTCAGCCCTAAAGCGAATTAAAACTTATGCCAGAAATACGACAGGGCAGGCTCGACTTTCAGCATTAGCTTGGATGGCGACAGAAAAGGACGTCTTGATGGAACTGAAACGCACGGATAATCTGCACAACAGAGTAATTGAAATCTTCTTGAGGAAAGGAAGGAGGAGGATGGATTTTGTGTACAAACAATCAGGATTTTTGGTGAGTAAAATCGAAAATCCTGATTATTATACTAAAATGTTGCTATATTCCTAAATTATTTAGCGTGTTGGGGAGGGTCAGTGTGGGATTTTCCCAGCATGCTTTGTGGCAGTGTGTCTGTGGGTTCAGGTTGGTGTTAACCCTGTTTTTGTTGGTTGTAAATGTTATCTTTTGCAACTTTAAATGTTAGTGTTCTATTTATTTAGTTCTGGTTGTTGATGTATTTAATTACTGTTTTAATTACTGTTTGCACTACCAAAGTTTAAAGGGTGCCACACAAACACATCATCACGCTTTAGTTTTCTTAATTTTGTCTGAACTTCTGAAGTTTATTTCCCCTTCTTTGGACCAGTCGCTCTTCAGGGACACACAGCTGGACACTGTGGACTCTGCTCTGTCCTCGTCCATCCTGAGGAAACATCAGAAATAGTGATGAGACGTGATGAAGGTAAATAATCTGTAGAGGTTGTAGTTAAATAATCCCAAATCATTTTTATCAAACAGGAACATTTCTAATACATTCTGGATAACAACTGAATCAATGATGTCTCTGTATAATTTTCATGTTTTCAGAGTTTAAGCTGCTTTTTTTAACTGTTCCCTGCAGTGAGAAAAGAACTGGCACCTTTTCCAGCCCCTCATCCTGCAGCACTGAATGTGCTCTAATGTTCTTTCCAGAGCAAACGTCTCTGCACTTGCTGCAACATGTTGTAGTCATGGATCCGTGAGGAGAACCGGATACAGGAAACGCCCCCACTTTGATCCCAAAAACCCAACTGGTGGCCAACGGTGGTCCGGCAACGACGGGGACGCTGGTCCATCGGCCCGACAACACTGGTTTTCCACAGGCCAACATGGTGAAAGGACTGTGCACCGTTTCATTTTAAAGAGCTGATTAATTTCATTTTTCACGATAATAGAGGCTAATACCTACAAAATGATGTTTTGTATGGTTGTGAAATGTTCTAAGGCAGAGTTATGCAGTTCAGAAAACCCAGTGGTGGGCCGTCAGGGCCTGCAAGGCCTCCTCTGCTGGCCTAAAAATATCTGAATCACAGACTGATGTTAATTATATTTTGAAAATATAATTAACATCAGTCAAATAATATTTTGTCCATGAATATGTATTAAATAATACCATATGTATTAAATAATTCCAAATGGTCTGTCCGCTTCCTGTCATTGCCAGCCCCTGGTTGCGCTGCTTCCAGACGTGTATTTTCATATTCAAGCATTTAACCAATCACATTTCAGCCACTATTTGTTGCCAGGGTCAAAGAAATCTGCCTGGAGGCCTTCACAATCAGTTCTGCAGGCCCTGTAGCATAAAAAAAATGTCGATCAAACTGTTGCTTCATCCAATCAGATTTTGAGTTGGCGACACCCAAGGCCTTCTAGCAGGCGTAGGAAACGTCAGCGTATTCACGCGCTTTGATTGGACAGTCAGAGAGTGCACGAGCCAGAGCTAGCAAACTGCATCTGTAGGGAGCTGCACAAGCAAAGATATTGTTGTGTTGATTTAATAGCTGTTTTGTCAACCCACAATGGCTGAAGTAGGAGAAGAAATGGATTTAGTCGCTGATTTACTGTCAAAGCCATTTTCAAGACGGAGCTCCGCAACGAAAAGGTGAAGAAAAATAGGGAAATCTTAAAAAGACTGATAGACTGTGTTTGGCGGTGACCATCCGCGTGTCTACTGCTTCTGTTGAACAGACATTCTCAGCCCTAAAGCGAATTAAAACTTAAGCCAGAAATACGACAGGGCAGGCTCGACTTTCAGCATTAGCTTGGATGGCGACAGAAAAGGACGTCTTGATGGAACTGAAACGCACGGATAATCTGCACAACAGAGTAATTGAAATCTTCTTGAGGAAAGAAGGAGGATGGATTTTGTGTACAAACAATCAGGATTTTTGGTGAGTAAAATCGAAAATCCTGATTATTATACTAAAATGTTGCTATATTCCTAAATTATTTAGCGTGTTGGGGAGGGTCAGTGTGGGATTTTCCCAGCATGCTTTGTGGCAGTGTGTCTGTGGGTTCAGGTTGGTGTTAACCCTGTTTTTGTTGGTTGTAAATGTTATCTTTTGCAACTTTAAATGTTAGTGTTCTATTTATTTAGTTCTGGTTGTTGATGTATTTAATTACTGTTTTAATTACTGTTTGCACTACCAAAGTTTAAAGGGTGCCACACACAACACATCATCACGCTTTAGTTTTCTTACATTTTGTCTGAACTTCTGAAGTTTATTTCCCCTTCTTTGGACCAGTCGCTCTTCAGGGACACACAGCTGGACACTGTGGACTCTGCTCTGTCCTCGTCCATCCTGAGGAAACATCAGAAATAGTGATGAGACGTGATGAAGGTAAATAATCTGTAGAGGTTGTAGTTAAATAATCCCAAATCATTTTTATCAAACAGGAACATTTCTAATACATTCTGGATAACAACTGAATCAATGATGTCTCTGTATAATTTTCATGTTTTCAGAGTTTAAGCTGCTTTTTTTAACTGTTCCCTGCAGTGAGAAAAGAACTGGCACCTTTTCCAGCCCCTCATCCTGCAGCACTGAATGTGCTCTAATGTTCTTTCCAGAGCAAACGTCTCTGCACTTGCTGCAACATGTTGTAGTCATGGATCCGTGAGGAGAACCGGATACAGGAAACGCCCCCACTTTGATCCCAAAAACCCAACTGGTGGCCAACGGTGGTCCGGCAACGACGGGGACGCTGGTCCATCGGCCCGACAACACTGGTTTTCCACAGGCCAACATGGTGAAAGGACTGTGCACCGTTTCATTTTAAAGAGCTGATGAATTTCATTTTTCACGATAATAGAGGCTAATACCTACAAAATGATGTTTTGTATGGTTGTGAAATGTTCTAAGGCAGAGTTATGCAGTTCAGAAAACCCAGTGGTGGGCCGTCAGGGCCTGCAAGGCCTCCTCTGCTGGCCTAAAAATATCTGAATCACAGACTGATGTTAATTATATTTTGAAAATATAATTAACATCAGTCAAATAATATTTTGTCCATGAATATGTATTAAATAATACCATATGTATTAAATAATTCCAAATGGTCTGTCCGCTTCCTGTCATTGCCAGCCCCTGGTTGCGCTGCTTCCAGACGTGTATTTTCATATTCAAGCATTTAACCAATCACATTTCAGCCACTATTTGTTGCCAGGGTCAAAGAAATCTGCCTGGAGGCCTTCACAATCAGTTCTGCAGGCCCTGTAGCATAAAAAAAATGTCGATCAAACTGTTGCTTCATCCAATCAGATTTTGAGTTGGCGACCCCAAGGCCTTCTAGCAGGCGTAGGAAACGTCAGCGTATTCACGCGCTTTGATTGGACAGTCAGAGAGTGCACGAGCCAGAGCTAGCAAACTGCATCTGTAGGGAGCTGCACAAGCAAAGATATTGTTGTGTTGATTTAATCGCTGTTTTGTCAACCCACGATGGCTGAAGTAGGAGAAGAAATGGATTTAGTCGCTGATTTACTGTCAAAGCCATTTTCAAGACGGAGCTCCGCAACGAAAAGGTGAAGAAAAATAGGGAAATCTTAAAAAGACTGATAGACTGTGTTTGGCGGTGACCATCCGCGTGTCTACTGCTTCTGTTGAACGGACATTCTCAGCCCTAAAGCGAATTAAAACTTAAGCCAGAAATACGACAGGGCAGGCTCGACTTTCAGCATTAGCTTCGATGGCGATAGAAAAGGACGTCTTGATGGAACTGAAACGCACGGATAATCTGCACAACAGAGTAATTGAAATCTTCTTGAGGAAAGGAAGGAGGGTGGATTTTGTGTACAAACAATCAGGATTTTTGGTGAGTAAAATCGAAAATCCTGATTATTATACTAAAATGTTGCTATATTCCTAAATTATTTAGCGTGTTGGGGAGGGTCAGGGGGATTTTCCAGCATGCTTTGTGGCAGTGTGTCTGTGGTTCAGGTTGGTGTTAACCCTGTTTTTGTTCGTTGTAAATATTATCTTTTGCAACTTTAAATGTTAGTGTTCTATTTATTTAGTTCTGGTTGTGATGATGTATTTAATTACTGTTTTAATTACTGTTTGCACTACCAAAGTTTAAAGGGTGCCACACAAACACATCATCACGCTTTAGTTTTCTTACATTTGGTCTGAACTTCTGAAGTTTATTTCCCAATTTTTGGAGCAGTCGCTCTTCAGGGACACACAGCTGGGCGCTGTGGACTCTGCTCTGTCCTCGTCCATCCTGAGGAAACATCAGAAATAGTGATGAGACGTGATGAAGGTAAATAATCTGGAGAGGTTGTAGTTAAATAATCCCAAATCATTTTTATCAAACAGGAACATTTCTAATACATTCTGGATAACAACTGAATCAATGATGTCTCTGTATAATTCATGTTTTCAGAGTTTAAGCTGCTTTTTTTAACTGTTCCCTGCAGTGAGAAAAGAACTGGCACCTTTTCCAGCCCCTCATCCTGCAGCACTGAATGTGCTCTAAAGTTCTTTCCAGAGCAAACGTCTCTGCACTTGCAGCAACATGTTGTAGTCATGGATCCGTGAGGAGAACCGGATACAGGAAACGCCCCCACTTTGATCCCAAAAACCCAACTGGTGGCCAACGGTGGTCCGGCAACGACGGGTACGCTGGTCCATCGGGCCGACAACACTGGTTTTCCACAGGCCCAACATGGTGAAAGGACTGTGCACCGTTTCATTTTAAGAGCTGATGAATTTCATTTTTCACGATAGTAGAGGCTAATACCCACAAAATGATGTTTTGTATGGTTGTGAAATGTTCTAAGGCAGAGTTATGTGGTTCAGAAAACCTTACTTTAAAGGTGAGCCTTGAGGTCCAATACCAAAGGTGATAGGTTCGTCTTTGGACCAGTCGCTCTTCATGGACACACAGCTGGACACTGTGGACTCTGCTCTCTCTTCCTCTTCCTTCACACATTCGCTCATTTTTAAATGTGAGTCTAAATGGTGAAGCAGGAACAGTCTGCTGACACAGAAAAGAAGATTAAAGAACATGATTCTCAGTATGAAGACAAGCAGAGGTCTGTCCAATGACGTATTGTCGGCTCATTCACATCAAAATCTATGATATGATGTCACCCTGTACGTCATACAGGCCACATATATATTGGGAAAAAGTTTTGGGACATCTTAAAAGTTTACACCATGTTAAATATAAAATAGTTGTGGAAAAAATATTTCTCCTGGGTGTTTCAAAAGGTGCGGTGGCATTAGACGGACGCACACAAATACAAATTAAATCATTTTTTATGGTTTCCAAGAAAACCTAAATTCTTTCAAGATGTCAGTTCTCAACATTAAATTCAACAAATAAGATGAGAATGCATTCAAAACTAAACAGAAATAAGTCATCACATCAGCAAAGTGGGTCAAATGCAGCATCATCTTCTGTCATCTCAGACAGGATTCCAAGAAGAGGATCTTCATTTTCAACAACGCACCTTGACATCTCATCATGGCTCGTCTGTCAGATTACAAGCAGCTTTTTTGATCAGGTGCATCATGTTTCTCACGAACACATGATGGTGCTGGAAAAAACATTTGTAGCCTGACCTAGAGGTCAAAACTCTGCATGGCGTGCACAGTACTAGTTGCAGCTGGTGGTTGTGGCGGAGGAGATCCCAAACATATCTAGCAAGCTTGTTTTGGAGCAGAGCTTGTCCACCACCTCTGACCCCACTCATCACAGAAGTCCCACCATATCCATGGCCAGGTGTGTTGGCAGCATTGGAGCCAGCCTCAGGAAAAAGGTGTGTCAATATCTCAGAAGTGATGATCAAGTTGCCACGACCCAACAGAAGTCAAGCAACCCAACATGCTGAATAGAATAGATGACACACAGCAAAGGGCAAAAAACACCCAATTCTGCTCAGACTAATCTGATCTGACCACATGTACAGGACCAAAAATATCAAAACACCATGGGTTTAGGTTTTGTTTCGTTTTCTTGACTGCTTCATTCAAAACAGAACACATTTCATAAATCCATAATAACAAATTCATATTCCACAAAGAACCAGTTGTTAAAACAATAAAATGGAATGCCTTGATCTCTCCCTCTTTCCATACTCTCCTTTTTTAAATAAAGGATTGATTGTCCCCTTGGTGGAGGGACAAAGAGAGGAGGCTAAAACTGTGGCGTTTGTGTCCCTCTTTCCGTGGATTTTTCCACTAACTGCAAATAATATTGTCGACTTATTGTGAGGATTAAAATGTGCTTCCTCAACCTCTAAAATGTCGGCTCAGGGTTAGCGGAAAACGCAGTTAGAGGAGGAAACACGCTACAAAGTTTGATCATCCGTCACAACATTCCCGTCGACCAGCCGCAATGTGCGTCCGAAACACGCGCACGCTCATTGCGCACACGCAGCTTATTAAGCCGCATCTCGCAGCGGAACATTGATTCGAGACGACAGCAGTGAAAGAACCAAATGCTACCTGAATATCAGAGGTTTTCCATCAGGGCTCGGTCAGTCCAGATGGAGCCCGAAGTTGAGAACTTTCACTTCTTCTTCCTCTACACGTCCCGTGTTTGTGGTTGGATCGCGTCATATCCAGCACAAGCGCCTCTCTTCAGAACAATTTGGTCCACGTTTGAACTGAAATACTGGGGGAAACAACTGGAGTTCGTCTGACAGATGTTCGTTTTTGGCTGCGGAATCAAACTGGGTCAACTTTTTGATCTATAGGATCCCCTCTGGTTCAAAGTGTCCCCTATAGGATATTGACAGTACTGACCTTTTGGGGGCTGCACACACCTTAATGGTGACGGCACCAACGGAGCTGATCCAGTTGTCATCGGCTGGCCAGTCTGACTCCAGCTCATTAGGGGAAATTTGCTGATCTGGAGGAGAAGCTTTCAAAACTTGACGGGCTGGGGGGGAATGACTGTAATTTGGAATCAGTGTGCCAATTTGATTTTTAATCAGAATAATTTAGAATAATTTCAACAGGATTTTTTCAAATTGTTCCCCAGTGGAGCTGCCAACTGAATATGGTGACCTGCTCCTACACACAGAAATCCGATGGCTCAGCAGGGGACGGATTTTGCTTCCTTTTTTGTCCCTTTTGAGTGAAATAAAAGAGTTCATGCAGTCCAGAGGGGAAGACGCCGCGCTGCTGGAGGACACTGACTGGACACTGGACCTTGCATTTTTAACGGACATTACTGGGAAACGGAACAGTTTGAACTGGGAGCTGCAAGGCAAAGGTGAGACTGTTGCTGATAGGATCAGTGCTGTAAATGCATCTAAAGCCAAGATGAACATTTTCTCTGTGCATTTACAGACAAAAGGTGCTGCACTTCCCCTCTGTGCAGATGGTGCCGAGAGACAACGCTTCTGCATGTGAGGCTTTGGACTAAAGCGCAGAAAAGTGCTCTCAGCTCATAAAAAGACTTGGGCAAGAGTTTGAGAACAGGTTTTGTGACCTGGATCAGCTTGAGCCATGTGTGTCCTTCATTTCTAACCCTTTCATGAACGTGGACATATCATGCATTGCTCAGCAGTTCAGTGCAACCTTCAGCCTGGATGCTGCACAGATGCTAATTGAAATTGGAACATTGTGAAATTAGCTGCAGCTCAAAGCCTCTCAGGCTGCACCAAACTTTTGGTGCCTTGTTGACACAGAAAAGTACAGTGGTGAATGTACAGCAGCTATGGAGGTTGCAAGCCTTTTTGGTTCCACCTCTCTTTGTGAATCAGCCTTTTCTGACATGAACTTCATCAAGAACCAACACAGAACAGGCCTCCCTGATGCACATCTGCCAGACTCACTCAGAGCTGCACTGTCAAGTTCCCCACCAGAGGACAACACACTGGTAACCGCAGCAACGCCAGGCTCCCCCCAACGGACAAAGAAACGGACACCAGATTTGGTGTCTCATTCAGAATTTGTTACATGTGTTTGTAAAATGGAACAATTGTTTATGTTAAAATGTTCATGTGAAAAAATCTGCAGACTGAAGTGTGAAGTTCAAAACGTAATCAGATTTATTTTAAAATCTGAAAGTTTTTTTGTATTTTACGTGATCCAGCATTTATGTCTGAATTCATCTTTCAGTTTAAACCTGATTCTTGTTTCTAATCAACAATATTCACATTAAGTCTGTAACTATATGACTGTCTGAGGTTTAAGTGTTAAACATCTCCAATAATAAACTCACAACCTGCTGCTGTTAATGTGACTAACAGCTGCCACACAAAACACATCATCACGCTTTAGTTTTCTTACATTTGGTCTGAACTTCTGAAGTTTATTCCTCTACCTATGGACCATTCACTCTTCAGGGACACCCAGCTGGGCACTGTGGACTCTGCTCTGTCCTCGTCCATCCTGAGGAAACATCAGAAATAGTGATGAGACTGTGATGAAGGTAAATAATCTGGAGAGGTTGTAGTTAAATAATCCCAATTCACTGCATTTTTATCAAACAGGAACATTTCTAATCCATTCTGGATAACAACTGAATCAATAAATCAATGATGTCTCTGTATCATTTTCATGTTTTCAGAGTTTAAGCTGCTTTTTTTAACTGTTCCCTGCAGTGAGAAAAGAACTGGCACCTTTTCCAGCCCCTCATCCTGCAGCACTGAATGTGCTCTAAAGTTCTTTCCAGAGCAAACGTCTCTGCACTTGCAGCAACATGTTGTAGTCATGGATCCGTGAGGAGAACCGACGGATACAGGAAACGCCCCCACTTTGATCCCAAAACCCAACTGGTGGCCAACGCTGGTCCGGCAACGACGGGGACGCTGGTCCATCGGCCCCACAACACTGGTTTTCCACAGGCCAACATGGTGAAAGGACTGTCTTCAGCTCAGCCACTAAATTATCTGGTGCTACATAAACATACTAGTCAGGACTTTTTAACTTCCCTCCTTTGTTCCCCTCTTCAATTATTTCTATGATCCAAGAGAGTGTTCTCGCCGCTGACTTCCCACGCCGAGTCACTGACTTAAAAGCACCAAAAAGCAGGTTTGAACTGCTCCGCCGTCCGTTTGAGGTTGAGGTGGAAAGCTCAGCACCAAAGCTCCAAATGGAGTTGATTGAGCTCCAATGCAGTGATGCCCTGAAGGCAACACATGGGGCAGTGGGTGGTGCTGCGGAGTTTGCCCGTTTCCTCCCCAACACACATCCAGGCTGCTCCAACGTTGCCTGTGTTTGGCAGCACAGACCTGCGGGAACAACTGCTTTCTTTGATGAAGCTGAACAAAACATCACACAGAAGTGGACTTCCTGCTGAACACCTTCACTCAGTTGTGAGGAGTTCCTCAGCTCAGAGCCGGACCCCCAACATTGATGAACTCGTCCAAAAGATGAGACACCACCAAGTATCAGCCTCAAACAAGTGAACATTAAGGTGCAATAACACATTTAGAATTATTACTCAGCTCAAGTTTAAAAGTTAAAGGTAAATTTAGCCCATTTTTGCTAAATGAGGAAATGTACTGATGGTGCCTTGAATAACAACGCTTCATTCATTTAATGTTCATGTTACGGGGATTTTTATAGAAAGCAAATTTGTCTTTTGTGCCTCTTGAAGATTAAAAATGACTGACAGAGCCATAAGAAACTATTGCTTTATTTATCTGATCATATTGTAATATATTTGTTAGGTTTTCAGTTGGTTCAGTTTGGTTCACTAGACCAGGGGTCACCAACACCTTGCACCCGGTCGCCCGTCAGAACCACATGAGTCGCCCACCGGCCTGTTCTAAAAATAGCTCAAATAGCACCACTGACCAATGAGCTGCATCTCATTTATTTTGTTGCTATTCTTGTTTAAATCACACTTACAAACTGGAAATAATATATTACAAAAAACTTAAAAAAATGTTTAATATGTATGAACTATGACCTAGTATAGTTCAAAGGTCAGTATGATGCGCATGACCAAAACGTAGCGTCTACGCAGATCGCTACGACCAAACAGCCTAGCGGGCGCAGCCAAAACGAGGAGATGACTGACCCATAAAAAGATGGCAGAAAAAAAGAAAGAAGACGGATCATTTTCCCCACGAGAGTTTCTTTCTCCACAAGAGAAGAACTTCTCACACTACTGCCCCTAAAGACAACTACGAGGGGAGTTGACACAACGAGGGGAGTTGACACATAACGAGGGGAGTTGACACATAACGAGGGGAGTTGACACATATATAACGAGCCCACTACAGACGGGGCTCCCGCTATGAGCGGCCAACTACAGACGGGGCTCCCGCTATGAGCGGCTCACTACAGACGGGGCTCCCGCTATGAGCGGCTCACTACAGACGGGGCTCCCGCTATGAGCGGCCAACTACAGACGGGGCTCCCGCTATGAGCGGCCCACTACAGACGGGGCTCCCGCTATGAGCGGCTCACTACAGACGGGGCTTCCCGCTATGAGCGGCCACTACAGACGGGGCTCCCGCTATGAGCGGCCCACTACAGACGGGGCTCCCGCTATGAGCGGCCCACTACAGACGGGGCTCCCGCTATGAGCGGCCGACTACAGACGGGGCTCCAGCTATGAGCCGCCCACTACAGACGGGGCTATGAGCGGCCCACTACAGACGGGGCTCCCGCTACAGATGGGGCTCCCGCTATGAGCTGTCCACTACAGACGGGGCTATGAGCGGCCCACTACAGACGGGGCTCCCGCTATGAGCCGCCCACTACAGACGGGGCTCCCGCTATGAGCGGCCCACTACAGACGGGGCTCCTGCTATGAGCGGCCGACTACAGACGGGGCTCCAGCTATGAGCCGCCCACTACAGACGGGGCTATGAGCGGCCCACTACAGACGGGGCTCCCGCTACAGACGGGGCTCCCGCTATGAGCCTCCCACTACAGACGGGGCTCCTGCTACAGACGGGGCTCCCACTATGAGCGGCCCACTACAGACGGGGCTCCTGCTACAGACGGGGCTCCCACTATGAGCGGCCCACTACAGACGGGGCTATGAGCGGCCCACTACAGACAGGGCTATGAGCGGCCCACTACAGACGGGGCTCCCACTATGAGCGGCCCACTACAGACGGGGCTATGAGCGGCCCACTACAGACGGGGCTCCCACTATGAGCGGCCCACTACAGACGGGGCTCCCGCTATGAGCGGCCCACTACAGACGGGGCTCCCGCTATGAGCGGCCCACTACAGACGGGGCTCCACTATGAGCGGCCCACTACAGACGGGGCTCCCACTATGAGCTGCCCACTACAGACGGGGCTCCCGCTATGAGCGGCCCACTACAGACGGGGCTCCCGCTATGAGCGCCCACTACAGACGGGGCTCCCGCTATGAGCGGCCCACTACAGACGGGGCTCCTGCTACAGACGGGGCTGCCAGTCTCCTCATCTGCAGTGGGCGCTCCGGTCAGAGAGTGACAGGACAGCAGGAGAGTGCACTCAGTGGCTTTATTCAATAACAAAGGCAATCAAGTTTGGGTATCTGAGATAACAAAGAATGTAGATTCAGGTTTACAGAATGGTTAAATTATACATTTAATGCAAACAAATCACCATCTGAACTCAAAGGAAATTACTTACATGCCGCATGGGCATCAACGCATCGCTGGCTGCCTTCTTCAAAAGTTCATAATACAACAGACCAAGAAGAAGAAACAATGGCCGCCAAAACCTATTTATAAGGCCCGAGGACCTCCCCAGCTGCCGAGGCACTGCCCGAATAAATAAAGATTCTGTTGGTTCTGTTGGAGGAGCTGCCAACTGAATATGGTGACCTGCTCCTACACACAGAAATCCGATGGCTCAGCAGGGGACGGATTTTGCTTCCTTTTTTGTCCCTTTTGAGTGAAATAAAAGAGTTCATGCAGTCCAGAGGGGAAGACGCCGCGCTGCTGGAGGACACTGACTGGACACTGGACCTTGCATTTTTAACGGACATTACTGGGAAACGGAACAGTTTGAACTGGGAGCTGCAAGGCAAAGGTGAGACTGTTGCTGAGAGGATCAGTGCTGTAAATGCATCTAAAGCCAAGATGAACATTTTCTCTGTGCATTTACAGACAAAAGGTGCTGCACTTCCCCTCTGTGCAGATGGTGCTGAGAGACAACGCTTCTGCATGTGAGGCTTTGGACTAAAGCGCAGAAAAGTGCTCTCAGCTCATAAAAAGACTTGGGCAAGAGTTTGAGAACAGGTTTTGGGACCTGGATCAGCTTGAGCCATGTGTGTCCTTCATTTCTAACCCTTCCATGAACGTGGACATATCAGGCATTGCTCAGCAGTTCAGTGCAACCTTCAGCCTGGATGCTGCACAGATGCAAATTGAAATTGGAACATTGTGAAATGAGCTGCAGCTCAAAGCCTCTCAGGCTGCACCAAACTTTTGCTGCCTTGTTGACACAGAAAAGTACAGTGGTGTATGTACAGCAGCTATGAAGGTTGCAAGCCTTTTTGGTTCGACCTCTCTTTGTGAATCAGCCTTTTCTGACAGGAACTTCATCAAGAACCAACACAGAAGACGCCTCCCTGATGCACATCTGCCAGACTCACTCAGAGCTGCACTGTCAAGTTCCCCACCAGAGGACAACACACTGGTAACAGCAGCAACGCCAGGCTCCCCCCAACGGACAAAGAAACGGACACCAGATTTGGTGTCTCCTTCAGAATTTGTTAAATGTGTTTGTAAAATGGAACAATTGTTCATGTTAAAATGTTCATGTGAAAAAATCTGCAGACTGAAGTGTGAAGTTCAAAACGTAATCAGATTTATTTTAAAATCTGAAAGTTTATTTTTGTATTTTACATGATTTATTATTTGTACAAACGTGGTGCAAAGTAATTCATGATTTGTTAAAAAATGTCAGTGGCTGGTAAAAATGGGACATTGTGATTTCCTAGGACTGTTGTGTAGAAGTGATCATTTTAAAATGGTTTGAACATTTATTTCTATTTGAAAAACACTTGCACTAAGACAAAATATAGAAATAAAGTGTTGCATATTGATATTTATCTGTTCCCGACCTTGTTAAATCATTGTTGATATTGATTGTGAGGAATCATTAACATGATCAGTGTCTTTGCAGAGATGAATTATCACTATTAATAATGACATTTAGTTAAAGATAAATTGAGCAAATTGGCTATTTCAGAAGTGTGTATCAAACTGGTAGCCCTTCACATGATTCAGTACCCAGGAAGTAGCTCTCCGTCTCAAAAAGGTTGGTGACCCCTGCACTAGACTACATGCAGTCATTTTAAAATGTTTCAATGAACATTGGATCAGTCTGGCCCTCGGCTTGGAGCTACATTTTTTATTTGGCCCTCCGTCCACTTGACTTTGACACCCCTGATTTAAATGAATCAGGATGTTTCCATCAGTGGTTAAAAATCCGATGAATGTGATCATCAAAATGCACAAATTCTGTCTTAAATCAGTATCAGCCGTCTTTGTTCATTTAAATATATCGAGCAGTGATCCAGGATTAAACGTTGCTGTTGTCCAAGATTACTGACTGATCCATGATGTGTAACAGATTTCTATTATATCGATTAACCTGAATGTTTGCATTGAAATTGGACAGAAATCTGCAGAATGTAAACTGTATAAAAGTTCACTATCACAGAAACAGTTGCAGTCTCATTATGGGCTGTAACTGTAGGAGCTCCAGCTTATGTCATTAGAATCTACATGATTGAGTTTATTCATGCTTTTAGTGCTCTTTTGACTGAATTTTACCAGGTAAAAATGTACCTTTTCTGCCCCCAATAAAAGAGTTCCTCTGGTAATGACTTATTAGCACATGGGCAAACAGGAACTCAGGCAGACACAAAGGAAACACAGGAAACAGTCCGTTCTTCAGGCTCAGGGCCCACACAAAGTCTATGGGTTGCAGGCTCGGGGAGTGGGTCGAGCAGAGATGGAATGCGGAACCAAGGGGGAAGGACGTAAATCCTCGGAACCGTGCAGTTCTGCTGACAGTGGGCAGGAGTGACAGAAAGGGTCTTACAGGAGAGGAGGCTCACGATGTAGCGGAGCAGACTGGGGACGAGCAGCAGCGAAGTCGGGGCCAGGCGGAGAAGTCAAAACCAGGTGAGCAGACAGGAACCAGAAACGCTGAGGCAGAAGTCGTAGTCAGGGCAGAAGAAGCAGGTAGGTTGTCCAGGGAACAGGCGAGGCAGGCAGAACGAAGACAGGCAGGGTCG
>NW_026622129.1:0-15637 GCF_003711565.1 Takifugu flavidus | reverse complement strand
TCGCAGAGAAAACATCATTTTTGGTCAGAAGACACATTTATTTCAAACAGAGGTGAATGCACCATAATCATGTGAAAACTATGCCGGCAGTCATATTATGACTTTTTTGACGTTTTCTCGTGGAAAAACATCATTTTGGTCAGAAGACACTTTATTTCAAAACAGAGGTGAATGCAACATGATCATGTGAAACTACGTGCTGCAGTCATCTTATGACTTTTTTGACGTTTTTCTCACGGAGAAAAACATCATTTGTGGTCAGAGACACATTATTTCAAAACATAGGTGAATGCAACATAATCATGTGAAAAGTATGCTGCAGTCACATTATGACTTTTTTGAGACGTTTTCTCGTGGAGAAAACATCATTTTTGTCAGGAGACACATTTATTTCAAACAGAGGTGAATGTAACATGATCATCTGAAAACTCATGCTGCAGTCATTATTTGACTTTTTTTGACGTTTTCTCGCAGAGAAAACATCATTTTTGGTCAGACCACATTTATTTCAAAACAGAGGTGAATGCAACATAATCATGTGAAAACTCATGCTGCAGTCATATTATGACTTTTTTGACGTTTTCTCGTGGAGAAACATCATTTTTGGTCAGGAACACATTTATTTCAAAACAGAGTGATAAAAACATGATCATGAAAACGTATGCCGCAGTCATATTATGACTTTTTTGACGTTTTCTCGCGGAAAAACATCATTTTTGGTCAGAAGACCCATTTATTTCAAACAGAGGTGAATGCAAATAATCATCTGAAAACGATGCTGCAGTCATATTATGACTTTTTTGACGTTTTCTCGTGGAGAAAACCTCATTTTTTGGTCAGAAGACACATTAATTTCAATAAAGAGGTGAATGCAACATATCATGTGAAAACGAATGCTGAGTCATATTATGACTTTTTTGACGTTTTCTCGTGGAGAAAACATCATTTTTGGTCAGGAGACACATTTATTTCAAAACAGAGGTGAATAAAACATATCATGTGAAAACGTATGCTGCAGTCACATTATGACTTTTTTGACGTTTTCTCTCGTGGAGAAAACATCATTTTTGGTCAGAGAGACATTTATTTCAAAACAGGTGAATGCAACATGATCATGTGAAAAGTATGCTGCAGTCACATTATGACTTTTTGACGTTTTCCCTCGTGCGGAGAAACATCATTTTTGGTCAGGAGACACATTTATTTCAAAACAGAGTTGAATGCAACATGAATCATCTGAAAACTCATGCTGCAGTCATATTAGACTTTTTTGACTTTTTCGTTTTCTCTCGCGGAGAAAACATCATTTTTGGTCAGGAGACACATTTATTTCAAAACAGAGGTAATGCAACATAATCATCTGAACTCATGCTGCAGTCATATGACTTTTTTGACGTATTCTCGCAGAGAAAACATCATTTTTGGTCAAAGACACATTTATTTCAAAACAGAGGTGATGCAACATGATCATCTGAAACTCATGCCGCAGTCATATTATGACTTTTTTGACGTTTTCTCGCAGAGAAAACATCATTTTTGGTCAGAAGACACATTTATTTCAATCAGAGGTGAATGCAACATAATCATGTGAAAACGAATGCTGCAGTCATATTATGACTTTTTTGACGTTTTCTCTTCCGAGAAAACATCATTTTTGGTCAGAAGACACATTTATTTCAAAACAGAGGTGAATGCAACATAATCATGTGAAAACGATGCTGCAGTCATATTATGACTTTTTTGACGTTTTCTCGCGGAGAAAACATCATTTTTGGTCAGAAGACACATTTATTTCAAAACAGAGGTGAATGCAACATAATCATGTGAAAACGTATGCCGCAGTCATATTATGACGTTTTTGACGTTTTCTCGTGGAGAAAACATCATTTTTGGTCAGAAGACACATTTATTTCAAACAGTGAATGCAACATGATCATCTGAAAACTCATGCTGCAGTCATATTATGACTTTTTTGACGTTTTCTCTCGTGGAGAACATCATTTTTGGTCAGAAAACACATTTATTTCAAAACAGAGGTGACTGCAACATAATCATGTGAAAACGTATGCTGCAGTCACATTATGACTTTTTTGACTTTTCTCGTGGAAAAACATCATTTTTTGGTCATGAGAGACATTTATTTCAAAACAGAGGTGAATACAACATGATCATGTGAAAAGGTATGCTGCAGTCACATTATGACTTTTTTGACGTTTTCCTCGTGGAGAAACATCACTTTTGGTCAGGATACACGTTTTTAGCAAAACAGAGGTGAATGTAACATGATCATCTGAAAACTCATGCTGCGGTCACATCATGACGTTTTTGACGTCTGCTCGTGGGGAAACCATCACTTTTGGTCAGGAGACACATTTATTTCAAAACAGAGGTGAATGCACATGATCATCTTAAAACTTATGCTGCAGTCACATTATGACGTTTTTGACGTCTTCTCGTGGGGAAACCATCACTTTTGGTCAGAAGACACTTTTTCTCAAACAGAGGTGAATGCAACATGATCATCTGAAAACTCAGGTGAATGCAGATCATCTGAAACTTATGCTTCAGTCACATTATGACTTTTTTACCATTTGCTCGTGGGAAACCATCCTTTTGGTCAGGAGACACATTTTTTTCAAAACAGAGGTGAATGCAACATGATCATCTGAAAACTCAGGTGAATGCAACATGATCATCTGAAACTATGCTTCAGTCACATTATGACTTTTTTACATTTGCTCGTGGAGGAAACATCACTTTTGGTCAGGAGACACATTTATTTCAAAACAGAGGTGAATGCACATGATCATCTGAAAACTCATGCTGCGGTCACATTATGATGTTTTTGACGTTTTCTCGTGGGGAAACCATCACTTTTGGTCAGGAGATCAAGTTTCTCAAAACAGAGGTAAATTCAACATGATCACCTGAAAACTCATGCTGCGGTCACATTATGATGTTTCTGACGTTTTCTCGTGGGAAACCATCATTTTTGGTCAGGAGATACATTTATTTCAAAACAGAGGTGAATGCAACATGATCATCTGAAAACTCATGCTGCGCTCACATTATGACGTTTTTGACGTGTTCTCGAGGGGAACCATCACTTTTTGGAAGGATACACTTTTTTCAAAACAGAGGTGAATGCAACATGATCATCTGAAAACTCATGCTGCTCTCACATTATGACGTTTTTGACGTCTGCTCGTGGGGAAACCATCACTTTTGGTCAGAGCTACATTTTTTTCAAAACAGAGGTGAATGCAACATGATCATCTGAAAACTCATGCTGCGTCACATTATGACGTTTTTGACGTTTCTCGAGGGGAAACCATCACTTTTGGTCAGGAGACACATTTTTTTCAAACAAAGGTGAATGCAACATGATCACCTGAAAACTCATGCTGCGGTCACATTATGACGTTTTGACTTTTTCTCGTGGGAAACCATCACTTTTGGTCAGGAGATACATTTTTCTCAAAACAGAGGTGAATGCAACATGATCATCTGAAAACTCATGCTGCGTCACATTATGACTTTTTTGACGTCTGCTCGTGGGGAACCCATCACTTTTGGTCAGGAGATACATTTATTTCAAAACAGAGGTGAATGCAACATGATCATCTGAAAACTCATGCTGCGTCTCACATTATGACGTTTTTTGACGTTTGCTCGTGGGGAACCCATCACTTTTGGTCAGGAGATACATTTTTCAAAACAGAGGTGAATGCAACATGATCATCTGAAAACTCATGCTGCGCTCACATTATGACGTTTTTGACGTTCTCGTGGGGAAACCATCATTTTTGGTCAGGAGATACATTTATTTCAAAACAGAGGTGAATGTAACATGATCATCTGAAAACTCATGCTGCAGTCATATTATGACTTTTTTGACGTTTTCTCTCGCAGAGAAACATCATTTTGGTCAGAAGACACATTTATTTCAAACAGAGGTGAATGCAACATAATCATGTGAAAACTCATGCTGCAGTCATATTATGACTTTTTTGACGTTTTCTCGTGGAGAAAACATCATTTTTGGTCAGGAGACACATTTATTTCAAAACAGAGGTGAATAAAACATGATCATGTGAAAACGTATGCCGCAGTCATATTATGACTTTTTTGACGTTTTCTCGCGAGAAAACATCATTTTTGGTCAGAAGACACATTTATTTCAATCACAAGTGAATGCAACATAATCATGTGAAAACGAATGCTGCAGTCATATTATGACTTTTTGACGTTTTCTCGTGGAGAAAACATCATTTTTGGTCAGAAGACACATTTATTTCAATACAGAGGTGAATGCAACATAATCATGTGAAAACGAATGCTGCAGTCATATTATGACTTTTTTGACGTTTTCTCGTGGAGAAAACATCATTTTTGGTCAGGAGACACATTTATTTCAAAACAGAGGTGAATAAAACATGATCATGTGAAAACGTATGCTGCAGTCACATTATGACTTTTTTGACGTTTTCTCGTGGAGAAAACATCATTTTTGGTCATGAGAGACATTTATTTCAAAACATAGGTGAATGCAACATGATCATGTGAAAAGGTATGCTGCAGTCACATTATGACTTTTTTGACGTTTTCTCGCGGAGAAAACATCATTTTTGGTTAGGAGACACATTTATTTCAAAACAGAGTTGAATGCAACATGATCATCTGAACTCATGCTGCAGTCATATTATGACTTTTTTGACGTTTTCCTCGCGGAGAAAACATCATTTTTGGTCAGGAGACACATTTATTTCAAAACAGAGGTAAATGCAACATAATCATCTGAACTCATGCTTCAGTCATATGACTTTTTGACGTATTCTCGCAGAGAAAACATCATTTTTGGTCAGAAGACACATTTATTTCATAACAGAGGTGAATGCAACATGATCATCTGAAAACTCATGCCGCAGTCATATTATGACTTTTTTGACGTTTTCTCGCAGAGAAACATCATTTTTGGTCAGAGACACATTTATTTCAATACAGAGGTGAATGCAACATAATCATGTGAAAACGAATGCTGCAGTCATATTATGACTTTTTGACGTTTTCTCGCAGAGAAAACATCATTTTTGGTCAGAAGACACATTTATTTCAATACAGAGGTGAATGCAACATAATCATGTGAAAACGAATGCTGCAGTCATATTATGACTTTTTTGACGTTTTCTCGCGAGAAAACATCATTTTTGGTCAGAAGACACATTTATTTCAAAACAGAGGTGAATGCAACATAATCATGTGAAAACGTATGCCGCAGTCATATTATGACTTTTTTGACGTTTTCTCGTGGAGAAAACATCATTTTTGGTCAGAAGACACATTTATTTCAAAACAGAGGTGAATGCAACATGATCATCTGAAAACTCATGCTGCAGTCATATTATGACTTTTTTGACGTTTTCTCGTGGAGAAAACATCATTTTTGGTCAGAAAACACATTTATTTCAAAACAGAGGTGACTGCAACATAATCATGTGAAAACGTATGCTGCAGTCACATTATGACTTTTTTGACGTTTTCTCGTGGAGAAAACATCATTTTTGGTCATGAGAGACTTTATTTCAAAACAGAGGTGAATGCAACATGATCATGTGAAAAGGTATGCTGCAGTCACATTATGACTTTTTTGACGTTTTCTCGTGGAGAAACATCACTTTTGGTCAGGATACGTTTTTTTAGCAAAACAGAGGTGAATGTAACATGATCATCTCAAAACTCATGCTGCGGTCACATCATGACGTTTTTGACGTCTGCTCGTGGGGACCCATCACTTTTGGTCAGGAGATACATTTATTTCAAACAGAGGTGAATGCAACATGATCATCTTAAAACTTATGCTGCAGTCACATTATGACGTTATTGACGTCTTCTCGTGGGGAAACCATCACTTTTGGTCAGGAGACACATTTTTTTAAAACAGAGGTGATGCAACATGATCATCTGAAAACTCAGGTGAATGCAACATGATCATCTGAAAACTTATGCTTCAGTCACATTATGACTTTTTTAACATTTGCTCGTGGGGACCATCACTTTTGGTCAGGAGACACTTTTTCTCAAACAGAGGTGAATGCAATGATCATCTGAAAACTCAGGTGAATGCAACATGATCATCTGAAAACTTATGCTTCAGTCACATTATGACTTTTTTAACATTTGCTCGTGGAGGAAACATCACTTTTGGTCAGGAGACACATTTATTTCAAAACAGAGGTGAATGACACATGATCATCTGAAAACTCATGCTGCGGTCACATTATGATGTTTTTGACGTTTTCTCGTGGGGAAACCATCACTTTTGGTCAGGAGATACAAGTTTCTCAAAACAGAGGTAAATGCAACATGATCACCTGAAAACTCATGCTGCGGTCACATTATGATGTTTCTGACGTTTTCCTCGTGGGGAAACCATCACTTTTGGTCAGGAGATACATTTATTTCAAAACAGAGGTGAATGCAATATGATCATCTGAAAACTCATGCTGCGCTCACATTATGACGTTTTTGACGTGTTCTCGAGGGAAACCATCACTTTTGGGAAGGAGATACATTTTTTTCAAAACAGAGGTGAATGCAACATGATCATCTGAAAACTCATGCTGCTCTCACATTATGACTTTTTGACGTCTGCTCGTGGGGAAACCATCACTTTTGGTCAGGAGCTACATTTTTTTCAAAACAGAGGTGAATGCAACATGATCATCTGAAAACTCATGCTGCGCTCACATTATGACGTTTTTGACGTGTTCTCGAGGGAAACCATCACTTTTGGGAAGGAGACACATTTTTTTCAAAACAAGGTGAATGCAACATGATCACCTGAAAACTCATGCTGCGGTCACATTATGACGTTTCTGACTTTTTCTCGTGGGGAAACCATCACTTTTGGTCAGGAGATACAAGTTTCTCAAAACAGAGGTAAATGCAACATGATCATCTGAAAACTCATGCTGCGCTCACATTATGACGTTTTTTGACGTCTGCTCGTGGGGAACCCATCACTTTTGGTCAGGAGATACATTTATTTCAAAACAGAGGTGAATGCAACATGATCATCTGAAAACTCATGCTGCGCTCACATTATGACGTTTTTGACGTCTGCTCGTGGGGAACCCATCACTTTTGGTCAGGAGATACATTTATTTCAAAACAGAGGTGAATGCAACATGATCATCTGAAAACTCATGCTGCGCTCACATTATGACGTTTCTGACGTTTTCTCGTGGGGAAACCATCACTTTTGGTCAGGAGATACATTTTTTTCAAAACAGAGGTGAATGCAACATGATCATCTGAAAACTCATGCTGCGCTCACATTATGACGTTTTTGACGTCTGCTCGTGGGGAACCCATCACTTTTGGTCAGGAGATACATTTATTTCAAAACAGAGGTGAATGCAACATGATCATCTGAAAACTCATGCTGCGCTCACATTATGACGTTTCTGACGTTTTCTCTTGGGGAAACCATCACTTTTGGTCAGGAGATACATTTATTTCAAAACAGAGGTAAATGAAACATGATCACCTGAAAACTCATGCTGAGGTCACATTATGACGTTTTTGACGTCTGCTCGTGGGGAACCCATCACTTTTGGTCAGGACATACATTTTTTTCAAAACAGAGGTGAATGCAACATGATCACCTGAAAACTCATGCTGCGGTCACATTATGACGTTTCTGATGTTTTCTCGTGGGGAAACCATCACTTTTGGTCAGGAGATACATTTATTTCAAAACAGAGGTGAATGCAACATGATCATCTGAAAACTCATGCTGCGCTCACATTATGACGTTTTTTGACGTTTTCTCTCGGGGAAACCATCATTTTTGGTCAGGAGACACATTTATTTCAAAACAGAGGTAAATGCAACATAATCATCTGAAAACTCATGCTTCAGTCATATGACTTTTTTGACGTATTCTCGCAGAAAACATCATTTTTGGTCAGAAGACACATTTATTTCATAACAGAGGTGAATGCAACATGATCATCTGAAAACTCATGCTGCAGTCATATTGACTTTTTTTGACGTTTTCTCTCGCAGAGAAAACATCATTTTTGGTCAGAAGACACATTTATTTCAATACAGAGGTGAATGCAACATAATCATGTGAAAACGAATGCTGCAGTCATATTATGACTTTTTTGACGTTTTCTCGCGGAGAAAACATCATTTTTGGTCAGAAGACACATTTATTTCAATACAGAGGTGAATGCAACATAATCATGTGAAAACGTATGCTGCAGTCATATTATGACTTTTTTGACGTTTTCTCGTGGAGAAAACATCATTTTTGGTCAGAAGACACATTTATTTCAAAACAGAGGTGAATGCAACATAATCATGTGAAAACGTATGCCGCAGTCACATTATGACGTTTCTGATGTTTTCTCGTGGGAAACCATCACTTTTGGTCAGGAGATACATTTATTTCAAAACAGAGGTGAATGCAACATGATCATCTGAAAACTCATGCCGCAGTCATATTATGACTTTTTTGACGTTTTCTCGCAGAGAAACATCATTTTTGGTCAGAAGACACATTTATTTCAATACAGAGGTGAATGCAACATAATCATGTGAAAACGAATGCTGCAGTCATATTATGACTTTTTGACGTTTTCTCGCAGAGAAAACATCATTTTTGGTCAGAAGACACATTTATTTCAATACAGAGGTGAATGCAACATAATCATGTGAAAACGAATGCTGCAGTCATATTATGACTTTTTTGACGTTTTCTCGCGGAGAAACATCATTTTTGGTCAGAAGACACACATTTATTTCAAAACAGAGGTGAATGCAACATATCATGTGAAAACGTATGCCGCAGTCATATTATGACGTTTTTGACGTTTTCTCGTGGAGAAAACATCATTTTTGGTCAGAAGACACATTTATTTCAAAACAGAGGTGAATGCAACATGATCATCTGAAAACTCATGCTGCAGTCATATTATGACTTTTTTGACGTTTTCTCGTGGAGAAAACATCATTTTTGGTCAGAAAACACATTTATTTCAAAACAGAGGTGACTGCAACATAATCATGTGAAAACGTATGCTGCAGTCACATTATGACTTTTTTGACGTTTTCTCGTGGAGAAACATCATTTTTGGTCATGAGATAGACATTTATTTCAAAACAGAGGTGAATACAACATGATCATGTGAAAAGGTATGCTGCAGTCACATTATGACTTTTTTGACGTTTTCTCGTGAGAAAACATCACTTTTGGTCAGGATACACGTTTTTAGCAAAACAGAGGTGAATGTAACATGATCATCTCAAAACTCATGCTGCGGTCACATCATGACGTT
Organism: Takifugu flavidus; assembly: GCF_003711565.1. Classification (NCBI taxonomy): domain Eukaryota; kingdom Metazoa; phylum Chordata; class Actinopteri; order Tetraodontiformes; family Tetraodontidae; genus Takifugu; species Takifugu flavidus. The sequence continues at coordinate 6,290 of NW_026622129.1, read as the reverse complement.
TTTGACGTCTGCTCGTGGGGAACCCATCACTTTTGGTCAGGAGATACATTTATTTCAAAACAGAGGTGAATGCAACATGATCATCTTAAAACTTATGCTGCAGTCACATTATGACGTTTATGACGTCTTCTCGTGGGAAACCATCACTTTTGGTCAGGAGACACATTTTTCTCAAAACAGAGGTGAATGCAACATGATCATCTGAAACTCAGGTGAATGCAACATGATCATCTGAAAACTTATGCTTCAGTCACATTATGACTTTTTTAACATTGCTCGTGGGGAACCATCACTTTTGGTCAGGAGACACATTTTTCTCAAAACAGAGGTGAATGCAACATGATCATCTGAAAACTCAGGTGAATGCAACATGATCATCTGAAAACTTATGCTTCAGTCACATTATGACTTTTTTAACATTTGCTCGTGGAGGAAACATCACTTTTGGTCAGAGACACATTTATTTCAAAACAGAGGTGAATGACACATGATCATCTGAAAACTCATGCTGCGGTCACATTATGATGTTTTTGACGTTTTCTCGTGGGAAACCATCACTTTTGGTCAGGAGATACAAGTTTCTCAAAACAGAGGTAAATTCAACATGATCACCTGAAAACTCATGCTGCGTCACATTATGATGTTTCTGACGTTTTCTCGTGGGGAAACCATCACTTTTGGTCAGGAGATACATTTATTTCAAAACAGAGGTGAATGCAAATGATCATCTGAAAACTCATGCTGCGCTCACATTATGACGTTTTTGACGTGTTCTCGAGGGGAAACCATCACTTTTGGGAAGGAGATACATTTTTTTCAAAACAGAGGTGAATGCAACATGATCATCTGAAAACTCATGCTGCTCTCATCATTATGACGTTTTTGACGTCTGCTCGTGGGGAAACCATCACTTTTGGTCAGGAGCTACATTTTTTTCAAAAAGGTGAATGCAACATGATCATCTGAAAACTCATGCTGCGCTCACATTATGACGTTTTTGACGTTTTCTCTCGAGGGGAAACCATCACTTTTGGGAAGGAGACACATTTTTTTCAAAACAAGGTGAATGCAACATGATCACCTGAAAACTCATGCTGCGGTCACATTATGACGTTTCTGACTTTTTCTCGTGGGGAAACCATCACTTTTGGTCAGGAGATACAAGTTTCTCAAAACAGAGGTAAATGCAACATGATCATCTGAAAACTCATGCTGCGCTCACATTATGACGTTTTTGACGTCTGCTCGTGGGAACCCATCACTTTTGGTCAGGAGATACATTTATTTCAAAACAGAGGTGAATGCAACATGATCATCTGAAAACTCATGCTGCGCTCACATTATGACGTTTTTGACGTCTGCTCGTGGGGACCCATCACTTTTGGTCAGGAGATACATTTATTTCAAAACAGAGGTGAATGCAACATGATCATCTGAAAACTCATGCTGCGCTCACATTATGACGTTTCTGACGTTTTCTCGTGGGAAACCATCACTTTTGGTCAGGAGATACATTTTTTTCAAAACAGAGGTGAATGCAACATGATCATCTGAAACTCATGCTGCGCTCACATTATGACGTTTTTGACGTCTGCTCGTGGGAACCCATCACTTTTGGTCAGGAGATACATTTATTTCAAAAGAGGTGAATGCAACATGATCATCTGAAAACTCATGCTGCGCTCACATTATGACGTTTCTGACGTTTTCTCGTGGGAAAACCATCACTTTTGGTCAGGAGATACATTTATTTCAAAACAGAGGTAAATGAACATGATCACCTGAAAACTCATGCTGAGGTCACATTATGACGTTTTTGACGTCTGCTCGTGGGGACCCATCACTTTTGGTCAGGACATACATTTTTTTCAAAACAGAGGTGAATGCAACATGATCACCTGAAAACCTCATGCTACGGTCACATTATGACTTTCTGATGTTTTCTCGTGGGGAAACCATCACTTTTGGTCAGGAGATACATTTATTTCAAAACAGAGGTGAATGCAACATGATCATCTGAAAACTCATGCTGCGCTCACATTATGACGTTTTTGACGTTTTCTCGTGGGGAAACCATCATTTTTGGTCAGGAGACACATTTATTTCAAAACAGAGGTGAATGCAACATAATCATCTGAAAACTCATGCTTCAGTCATATGACTTTTTTGACGTATTCTCGCAGAGAAAACATCATTTTTGGTCAGAAGACACATTTATTTCATAACAGAGGTGAATGCAACATGATCATCTGAAAACTCATGCTGCAGTCATATTATGACTTTTTTGACGTTTTCTCGCAGAGAAAACATCATTTTTGGTCAGAAGACACATTTATTTCAATACAGAGGTGAATGCAACATAATCATGTGAAAACGAATGCTGCAGTCATATTATGACTTTTTTGACGTTTTCTCGCGGAGAAAACATCATTTTTGGTCAGAAGACACATTTATTTCAATACAGAGGTGAATGCAACATAATCATGTGAAAACGTATGCTGCAGTCATATTATGACTTTTTTGACGTTTTCTCGTGGAGAAAACATCATTTTTGGTCAGAAAACACATTTATTTCAAAACAGAGGTGAATGCAACATAATCATGTGAAAACGTATGCCGCAGTCATATTATGACGTTTTTGACGTTTTCTCGTGGAGAAAACATCATTTTTAGTCAGAAGACACATTTATTTCAAAACAGAGGTGAATGCAACATGATCATCTGAAAACTCATGCTGCAGTCATATTATGACTTTTTTGACGTTTTCTCGTGGAGAAAACATCATTTTTGGTCAGAAAACACATTTATTTCAAAACAGAGGTGACTGCAACATAATCATGTGAAAACGTATGCTGCAGTCACATTATGACTTTTTTGACGTTTTCTCGTGGAGAAAACATCATTTTTGGTCATGAGAGACATTTATTTCAAAACAGAGGTGAATGCAACATGATCATGTGAAAAGGTATGCTGCAGTCACATTATGACTTTTTTGACGTTTTCTCGTGAGAAAACATCACTTTTGGTCAGGAGACACATTATTTCAAAACAGAGGTGAATGCAACATGATCATCTGAAAACTCAGGTGAATGCAACATGATCATCTGAAAACTTATGCTTCAGTCACATTATGACTTTTTTAACATTTGCTCGTGGAGGAAACATCACTTTTGGTCAGGAGACACATTTATTTCAAAACAGAGGTGAATGACACATGATCATCTGAAAACTCATGCTGCGGTCACATTATGATGTTTTTGACGTTTTCTCGTGGGGAAACCATCACTTTTGGTCAGGAGATACAAGTTTCTCAAAACAGAGGTAAATGCAACATGATCACCTGAAAACTCATGCTGCGGTCACATTATGACGTTTCTGACGTTTTCTCGTGGGGAAACCATCACTTTTGGTCAGGAGATACATTTATTTCAAAACAGAGGTGAATGCAAATGATCATCTGAAAACTCATGCTGCGCTCACATTATGACGTTTTTGACGTTTTCTCGAGGGGAAACCATCACTTTTGGAGGAGATACATTTTTTTCAAAACAGAGGTGAATGCAACATGATCATCTGAAAACTCATGCTGCTCTCACATTATGACGTTTTTGACGTCTGCTCGTGGGGAAACCATCACTTTTGGTCAGAGCTACATTTTTTTCAAAACAGAGGTGAATGCAACATGATCATCTGAAAACTCATGCTGCGCTCACATTATGACGTTTTTGACGTGTTCTCGAGGGGAAACCATCACTTTTGGTCAGGAGACACATTTTTCTCAAAACAGAGGTGAATGCAACATGATCATCTGAAAACTCATGCTGCGGTCACATTATGACGTTTCTGACTATTTTCTCGTGGGGAACCATCACTTTTGGTCAGGAGATACAAGTTTCTCAAAACAGAGGTAAATGCAACATGATCATCTGAAAACTCATGCTGCGCTCACATTATGACGTTTTTGACGTCTGCTCGTGGGGAACCCATCACTTTTGGTCAGGAGATACATTTATTTCAAAACAGAGGTGAATGCAACATGATCATCTGAAAACTCATGCTGCGCTCACATTATGACGTTTTTGACGTCTGCTCGTGGGGAACCCATCACTTTTGGTCAGGAGATACATTTATTTCAAAACAGAGGTGAATGCAACATGATCATCTGAAAACTCATGCTGCGCTCACATTATGACGTTTCTGACGTTTTCTCGTGGGGAACCCATCACTTTTGGTCAGGAGATACATTTTTGTCAAAACAGAGGTGAATGCAACATGATCATCTGAAAACTCATGCTGCGCTCACATTATGACGTTTTTGACGTCTGCTCGTGGGGAACCCATCACTTTTGGTCAGGAGATACATTTATTTCAAAACAGAGGTGAATGCAACATGATCATCTGAAAACTCATGCTGCGCTCACATTATGACGTTTTTGACGTTTCTCGTGGGGAAACCATCACTTTTGGTCAGGAGATACATTTATTTCAAAACAGAGGTGAATGCAACATGATCATCTGAAACTCATGCTGCGCTCACATTATGACGTTTTTGACGTCTGCTCGTGGGGAAACCATCACTTTTGGTCAGGAGATACATTTATTTCAAAACAGAGGTGAATGCAACATGATCATCTGAAAACTCATGCTGCGGTCACATTATGACGTTTTTGACGTTTTCTCGTGGGGAAACCATCACTTTTGGTCAGGAGATACATTTTTGTCAAAACAGAGGTGAATGCAACATGATCATCTGAAAACTCATGCTGCGCTCACATTATGACGTTTCTGACGTTTTCTCGTGGGGAAACCATCACTTTTGGTCAGGAGATACATTTTCTTTCAAACAGAGGTAAATGCAACATGATCACCTGAAAACTCATGCTGCGGTCACATTATGACGTTTTTGACGTTTTCTCGTGGGGAAACCATCACTTTTGGTCAGGAGATACATTTATTTCAAAACAGAGGTGAATGCAACATGATCATCTGAAAACTCATGCTGCGCTCACATTATGACGTTTTTGACGTTTTCTCGTGGGGAAACCATCACTTTTGGTCAGGAGATACATTTATTTCAAAACAGAGGTGAATGCAACATGATCATCTGAAAACTCATGCTGCGCTCACATTATGACGTTTTTGACGTTTTCTCATGGGGAAACCATCACTTTTGGGAAGGAGATACATTTATTTCAAAACAGAGGTGAATGCAACATGATCATCTGAAAACTCATGCTGCTCTCACATTATGACGTTTTTGACGTTTTCTCGTGGGGAAACCATCACTTTTGGTCAGGAGCTACATTTTTTTCAAAACAGAGGTGAATGCAACATGATCATCTGAAAACTCATGCTGCGCTCACATTATGACGTTTTTGACGTTTTCTCGTGGGGAAACCATCACTTTTGGGAGAGAGACACATTTTTTTCAAAACAGAGGTGAATGCAACATGATCACCTGAAAACTCATGCTGCGGTCACATTATGACGTTTCTGACGTTTTCTCGTGGGGAAACCATCACTTTTGGTCAGGAGATCACATTTTCTCAAAACAGAGGTAAATGCAACATGATCATCTGAAAACTCATGCTGCGCTCACATTATGACGTTTTTGACGTTTTCTCGTGGGGAAACCATCACTTTTGGTCAGGAGATACATTTATTTCAAAACAGAGGTGAATGCAACATGATCATCTGAAAACTCATGCTGCGCTCACATTATGACGTTTTTGACGTCTGCTCGTGGGGAACCCATCACTTTTGGTCAGGAGATACATTTATTTCAAAACAGAGGTGAATGCAACATGATCATCTGAAAACTCATGCTGCGCTCACATTATGACGTTTCTGACGTTTTCTCGTGGGGAAACCATCACTTTTGGTCAGGAGATACATTTTTTTCAAAACAGAGGTGAATGCAACATGATCATCTGAAAACTCATGCTGCGCTCACATTATGACTTTTTTGACGTCTGCTCGTGGGGAACCCATCACTTTTGGTCAGGAGATACATTTTTTCAAAACAGAGGTGAATGCAACATGATCATCTGAAAACTCATGCTGCGCTCACATTATGACGTTTCTGACGTTTTCTCGTGGGGAAACCATCACTTTTGGTCAGGAGATACATTTATTTCAAAACAGAGGTAAATGAAACATGATCACCTGAAAACTCATGCTGCGGTCACATTATGACGTTTTTGACGTTTGCTCGTGGGGAAACCATCACTTTTGGTCAGGACATACATTTATTTCAAAACAGAGGTGAATGCAACATGATCACCTGAAAA
>NW_026622128.1:0-11146 GCF_003711565.1 Takifugu flavidus | reverse complement strand
TCTTAATGTCGTCCGCAACACTGACGCACAAACTCAGCGCAGCCACAAAATGAAGAAAATTAAAAACATTTCCTGGAGTGGATGTGGATGAAGCTGGTCAAGTTCTCAGTGAAATAGGGTGAGAGGGGGTCAGTGTGTTTGGAAATGACTGTTGACGCATTCAGGAGAAAGCAATGACTCAGTCCTGCATGTTGGCTTACGCAACACGCACAAAAATGTCCAAATCGTTCAAAATGTCCTCAGCTGGGGACGGACTCGGCAGCCTGACCAGAGGATTAGCAAGCGCAACATTTTCCGTCCGTCGGACATTAAATACAGACGTACAGACGGCAGAAAGAGGAGCAGAAATAGAAGGTGAGCAGGTGACCCCGCCCCCAGCAGGCTGTCACACAACCATCAGCGTGACCACCGGACGCCATCATTCTCACTTTTCCTCAGCTTACATCACTTCCTGCTCTGACAAACATCCGTTGAACCTCTGAGCTTGTTTTGATCCACTGTTTACTTTTCCCCCAGTTTGGTTTTCTGCTGCTTAACCTGCAGATCTGCTTAATGGAGAAGAGGGATAGAGGGAGGGAGAGGGGGAGGGGAGAGGGGGAGGGGAGGGAGGGAGGGAAGAGAGGGGGGAGAGAGGGAGGGATAGAGGGGGAGAGAGGGAGGGATAGAGGGGGAGAGAGGGAGGAGGGAGGGGGGGTTGTGGTAGGGAGACAGGGACACAGAGAGGGAGAGGGAAGGAGAGAGAGAGGGGAAGGAGAGAGGGGGAGAGAGGGAGGGACAGAGGGGGAGAGAGGGAGGGAGAGAGGGAGGGGGGTGTGGTAGGGAGACAGGGACGCAGAGAGGGAGAGGGAAGAGGAGAGGGAAGGAGAGAGGGAGAGGAGGAGAGGGTGAGGGAGAGAGTGAGAGAGGAAGGGGGAGGGAGAGAAGGACAGATATAGGTAGAGAGGTAGGGAGAGGCGCGCAGAGAGGGAGGGAGAGAGGGAGGGAGGGAGAGAAGATGGAGGGAGGGAGGGGGAGAAAAGGAGAAGGGAAGAGAGGGGGAGAGAGGGAGGGGGGAGAGAGGGAGGGGAGAGAGGGAGCGAAGAGAGAGGGATGGAGAGGTCAACCCTGTCTAGCTTGATGATCGTGGCCATGTGTTCGTCTGTTCAACTGTTCAATGTTCACTATAACCAGTCCATTTATCCTCTCTGTCCCACTATAACCAGTCCATTTACCCTCTCTGTCCCACTATAACCAGTCCATTTACCCTCTCTGTCCCACTATAACACCAGTCCATTTACCCTCTCTGTCCCACTATAACCAGTCCATGTACCCTCTCTGTCCCACTATAACCAGTCCATTTACCCTCTCTGTCCCACTATAACCAGTCCATTTATACTCTCTGTCCCACTATAAACAGTCCATTTACCCTCTCTGTCCCACTATAACCAGTCCATTTACCCTCTCTGTCCCACTATAACCAGTCCATTTACCCTCTCTGTCCCACTATAACCAGTCCATTTACCCTCTCTGTCCCACTATAACCAGTCCATTTACCCTCTCTGTCCCACTATAACCAGTCCATTTACCCTCTCTGTCCCACTATAACCAGTCCATTACCCTCTCTGTCCCACTATAACCAGTCCATTATCCTCTCTGTCCCACTATAACCAGTCCATTTCCCTCTCTGTCCCACTATAACCAGTCCATTTATCCTCTCTGTCCCACTATAACCAGTCCATTACCCTCTCTGTCCCACTATAACCAGTCCATTTACCCTCTCTGTCCCACTATAACCAGTCCATTTACCCTCTCTGTCCCACTATAACCAGTCCATTTACCCTCTCTGTCCCACTATAACCAGTCCTTATCCTCTGTCCCACTATAACCAGTCCATTTACCCTCTCTGTCCCACTATAACCAGTCCATTTACCCTCTCTGCCACTATAACCAGTCCATTACCCTCTCTGTCCCACTATAACCAGTCCATTTACCCTCTCTGTCCCACTATAACCAGTCCATTTATCCTCTCTGTCCCACTATAACCAGTCCATTACCCTCTCTGTCCCACTATAACCAGTCCATTTACCCTCTCTGTCCCACTATAACCAGTCCATCTATCCTCTCTGTCCCACTATAACCAGTCCATTTACCCTCTCTGTCCCACTATAACCAGTCCATTACCTCTCTGTCCCACTATAACCAGTCCATTTATCCTCTCTGTCCCACTATAACCAGTCCATTATCCTCTCTGTCCCATTATAACCAGTCCATTTACCCTCTCTGTCCCACTATAACCAGTCCATTTACCCTCTCTGTCCCACTATAACCAGTCCATTTACCCTCTTGTCCCAGTAAACCAGTCCATACCCCTCTGTCCCACTATAACCAGTCCATTACCCTCTCTGTCCCACTATAACCAGTCCATTTACCCTCTCTGTCCCAGTATAACCAGTCCAATTTACCTCTCTGTCCCACTATAACCAGTCCATTTACCCTCTCTGTCCCACTATAACCAGTCCATTTACCCTCTCTGTCCCACTATAACCAGTCCATTATCCTCTTGTGTCCCACTATAACCAGTCCATTATCCTCTCTGTCCCACTATAACCAGTCCATTTACCCTCTCTGTCCCACTATAACCAGTCCATTTACCTCTCTGTCCCAGTATAACCAGTTCATTTATACTCTCTGTCCCACTATAACCAGTCCATTACCCTCTCTGTCCCACTATAACCAGTCCATTTATCCTCTCTGTCCCATTATAACCAGTCCATTTACCCTCTTGTCCCACTATAACCAGTCCATTTATCCTCTCTGTCCCACTATAACCAGTCCATTACCCTCTCTGTCCCACTATAACCAGTCCATTTACCCTCTCTGTCCCACTATAACCAGTCCATCTATCCTCTCTGTCCCACTATAACCAGTCCATTTACCCTCTGTCCCACTATAACCAGCCCATTATCCTCTCTGTCCCACTATAACCAGTCCATTTACCCTCTCTGTCCCACTATAACCAGTCCATTTACCCTCTCTGTCCCACTATAACCAGTCAATTTACCCTCTCTGTCCCACTATAACCAGTCCATTTACCCTCTCTGTCCCACTATATAACCAGTCCATTTACCCTCTCTGTCCCACTATAAACCAGTCCATTTACCCTCTCTGTCCCAGTATAACCAGTCCATTTATCCTCTCTGCCCACTATAACCAGTCCATTACCCTCTCTGTCCCACTATAAACCAGTCCATTACCCTCTCTGTCCCACTATAACCAGTCCATTTATCCTCTCTGTCCCACTATAAACAGTCCATCTACCCTCTCTGTCCCACTATAACCAGTCCATTTACCCTCTCTGTCCCAGTATAACCAGTCCATTATACTCTCTGTCCCACTATAACCAGTCCATTTACCTCTCTGTCCCACATAACCAGTCCATTACCCTCTCTGTCCCACTATAACCAGTCCATTTACCCTCTCTGCCACTATAACCAGTCCATCTATCCTCTCTGTCCCACTATAACCAGTCCATTACCCTCTCTGTCCCACTATAACCAGTCCATTTATCCTCTCTGCTCCCACTATAACCAGTCCATCTATCCTCTCTGTCCCACTATAACCAGTCCATTTACCCTCTCTTGTCCCACTATAACCAGTCCATTTACCCTCTCTGTCCCACTATAACCAGTCCATTTATCCTCTCTGTCCCACTATAACCAGTCCATTATATCTCTGTCACCACCAGTCCATTACCCTCTCTGTCCCACTATAACCAGTGCATTTATACTCTCTGTCCCACTATAACCAGTCCATTTACCCTCTCTGTCCCACTATAACCAGTCCATTTATCCTCTCTGTCCCACTATAACCAGTCCATTATCCTCTCTGTCCCACTATAACCAGTCCATTTACCCTCTCTGTCCCACTATAACCAGTCCATCTATCCTCTCTGTCCCACTATAACCAGTCCATTTACCCTCTCTGTCCCACTATAACCAGTCCATTACCCTCTCTGTCCCACTATAACCAGTCCATCTATCCTCTCTGTCCCACTATAACCAGTCCATTTACCCTCTCTGTCCCACTATAACCAGTCCATTTACCCTCTCTGTCCCACTATAACCAGTCCATTTACCCTCTCTGTCCCACTATAACCAGTCCATCTATCCTCTCTGTCCCACTATAACCAGTCCATTTACCCTCTCTGTCCCACTATAACCAGTCCATTTACCCTCTCTGTCCCACTATAACCAGTCCATGTACCCTCTCTGTCCCACTATAACCAGTCCATTTACCCTCTCTGTCCCACTATAACCAGTCCATTTACCCTCTCTGTCCCACTATAACCAGTCCATTTATCCTCTCTGTCCCACTATAACCAGTCCATTTACCCTCTCCGTCCCACTATAACCAGTCCATTATCCTCTCCGTCCCACTATAACCAGTCCATTTACCCTCTCTGTCCCACTATAACCAGTCCATTTATCCTCTCTGTCCCACTATAACCAGTCCATTACCCTCTCTGTCCCACTATAACCAGTCCATTTATCCTCTCCGTCCCACTATAGCCAGTCCATTTACCCTCTCTGTCCCACTGTAACCAGTCCATTACCCTCTCTGTCCCACTATAACCAGTCCATTTATCCTCTCCGTCCCACTATAGCCAGTCCATTTACCCTCTCTGTCCCACTATAACCAGTCCATTTACCCTCTCTGTCCCACTATAACCAGTCCATTTATCCTCTCTGTCCCACTATAACCAGTCCATTACCCTCTCTGTCCCACTATAACCAGTCCATTTATCCTCTCCGTCCCACTATAGCCAGTCTATTTACCCTCTCTGTCCCACTGTAACCAGTCTATTTAGGTCAGCTGTGTAACATTTCAACAACCTTCCCGTCCCTCCCAGTACAAATGTCCAGGCCCCTCCCAAACCCCGGAGACATGTGTTGGCCATGTTTTCATGGTGAAGGAGGAGCAGAGAGAGAAGCTTTCGAGGGAACTCGAAGCAAAGAAGAAGGACAAAATCTGAACTGGTTTTGTCCTGTCTGTCCTCTCAGTCTGTCTTTGTCAGGGATGACCATGACCTGTCCCTCCTCTTCCTCACTGGGACTCCTCTTGCTGCTGATTGCTGGTGCTGCAGCAGGTAAGACAGGACACGGGGACGCCTGTCCATGCATGAAAAATTAAAAATACGCATCCTCTAAGTAGTTTAGTGTTTGTTGTGTTGACTCGTGTCAGGGTGGGAGTATTTTTCCTTACTGTGTGGCAGGAAGTTGTGCTGGACGCATCAGCCTTCTAGGTTTGCTAGCACTGGTTCTGTGTGGTGATTTGGGGAGTGAAGCTTCACTGGATCCAGAATCATCAGGAAGTCTGAGTTCAGTGATTCTGTTGGGGCTCTGACAAGAGGACAGAGGAGGTGCTGTTGTCCAACGGACACTCATGAATTGGAGTTGCATTTAAAAATGAAACAATGGAGACAAAAGTTAGAGAAGATGACAGGAAGTCTGGAATAGAGAGGATGAGTTTCGTGGGTGGACCAGCTGATTTACGGTCCAAGGGTCCTGGGTCTCCTAGATTTGATGTTGGTCGACACGTGAGTTTGGTTCCTCAGAAACAGGTGGAAAATAAATTTCTCATTTTGAGCTGGCCTGTTGGATCTGGCTCCAGGATCTACTGTCACAGAGGCTGGTGAGGATCCAGGATCTACTGTCACAGAGGCTGTTGAGGCTCCAGGATCTACTGTCACAGAGGCTGTTGAGGCTCCTGGATCTACTGTCACAGAGGCTGTTGAGGCTCCTGGATCTACTGTCACAGAGGCTGTTGAGGCTCCTGGATCTACTGTCACAGAGGCTGGTGAGGCTCCTGGATCTACTGTCACAGAGGCTGTTGAGGCTCCTGGATCTACTGTCACAGAGGCTGGTGAGGCTCCTGGATCTACTGTCACAGAGGCTGTTGAGGCTCCTGGATCTGCTGTCACAGAGGCTGTTGAGGCTCCTGGATCTGCTGTCACAGAGGCTGTTGAGGCTCCTGGATCTGCTGTCACAGAGGCGGGTTGAGGCTCCTGGATCTGCTGTCACAGAGGCTGTTGAGGCTCCTGGATCTACTGTCCCAGAGGCTGGTGAGGCTCCTGGATCTACTGTCACAGAGGCTGTTGAGGCTCCTGGATCTGCTGTCACAGACGCTGTTGAGGCTCCTGGATCTGCTGTCACAGAGGCTGCTGAGGCTCCAGGATCTACTGTCACAGAGGCTGTTGAGGCTCCTGGATCTACTGTCACAGAGGCTGTTGAGGCTCCAGGATCTACTGTCACAGAGAGTGTTGAGGCTCCAGGATCTACTGTCACAGAGGCTGTTGAGGCTCCAGGATCTGCTGTCACAGAGGCTGTTGAGGCTCCTGGATCTACTGTCACAGAGGCTGTTGAGGCTCCTGGATCTGCTGTCACAGAGGCTGTTGAGGCTCCTGGATCTACTGTCACAGAGGCTGTTGAGGCTCCTGGATCTACTGTCACAGAGGCTGTTGAGGCTCCTGGATCTACTGTCACAGAGGCTGTTGAGGCTCCAGGATCTACTGTCACAGAGGCTGCTGAGGCTCCTGGATCTACTGTCACAGAGGCTGTTGAGGCTCCTGGATCTACTGTCACAGAGGCTGTTGAGGCTCCAGGATCTACTGTCACAGAGGCTGCTGAGGCTCCTGGATCTACTGTCACAGAGGCTGTTGAGGCTCCTGGATCTGCTGTCACAGGCTGTTGAGGCTCCTGGATCTGCTGTCACAGAGGCTGTTGAGGCTCCTGGATCTACTGTCACAGAGGCTGTTGAGGCTCCTGGATCTGCTGTCACAGAGGCTGTTGAGGCTCCTGGATCTACTGTCACAGAGGCTGTTGAGGCTCCTGGATCTGCTGTCACAGAGGCTGTTGAGGCTCCAGGATCTACTGTCACAGAGGCTGTTGAGGCTCCTGGATCTGCTGTCACAGAGGCTGTTGAGGCTCCTGGATCTGCTGTCACAGAGGCTGCTGAGGCTCCTGGATCTACTGTCACAGAGGCTGCTGAGGCTCCAGGATCTACTGTCACAGAGGCTGTTGAGGCTCCTGGATCTGCTGTCACAGAGGCTGCTGAGGCTCCTGGATCTGCTGTCACAGAGGCTGCTGAGGCTCCTGGATCTGCTGTCACAGAGGGTGCTGATGAGGCTCCTGGATCTACTGTCACAGAGGCTGTTGAGGCTCTGGATCTACTGTCACAGAGGCTGTTGAGGCTCCAGGATCTACTGTCACAGAGGCTGTTGAGGCTCCTGGATCTGCTGTCACAGAGGCTGTTGAGGCTCCTGGATCTACTGTCACAGAGGCTGTTGAGGCTCCAGGATCTGCTGTCACAGAGGCTGTTGAGGCTCCTGGATCTACTGTCACAGAGGTTGTGAGGCTCCAGGATCTACTGTCACAGAGGCTGTTGAGGCTCCTGGATCTGCTGTCACAGAGGCTGTTGAGGCTCCTGGATCTGCTGTCACAGAGGCTGTTGAGGCTCCTGGATCTACTGTCACAGAGTCTGTTGAGGCTCCAGGATCTGCTGTCACAGAGGCTGTTGAGCTCCTGGATCTGCTGTCACAGAGGCTGTTGAGGCTCTGGATCTGCTGTCACAGAGGCTGTTGAGGCTCCTGGATCTACTGTCACAGAGGCTGTTGAGGCTCCTGGATCTACTGTCACAGAGGCTGTTGAGGCTCCTGGATCTACTGTCACAGAGGCTGTTGAGGCCAGGATCTACTGTCACAGAGGCTGTTGAGGCTCCTGGATCTACTGTCACAGAGGCTGTTGAGGCTCCTGGATCTACTGTCACAGAGGCTGTTGAGGCTCCAGGATCTACTGTCACAGAGGCTGTTGAGGCTCCTGGATCTACTGTCACAGAGGCTGTTGAGGCTCCTGGATCTACTGTCACAGAGGCTGTTGAGGCTCCTGGATCTACTGTCACAGAGGCTGTTGAGGCTCCAGGATCTACTGTCACAGAGGCTGTTGAGGCTCCTGGATCTACTGTCACAGAGGCTGTTGAGGCTCCAGGATCTACTGTCACAGAGGCTGTTGAGGCTCCTGGATCTACTGTCACAGAGGCTGTTGAGGCTCCTGGATCTGCTGTCACAGAGGCTGTTGAGGCTCCTGGATCTGCTGTCACAGAGGCTGTTGAGGCTCCTGGATCTACTGTCACAGAGGCTGCTGAGGCTCCTGGATCTACTGTCACAGAGGCTGTTGAGGCTCCTGGATCTGCTGTCACAGAGAGTGTTGAGGCTCCTGGATCTACTGTCACAGAGGCTGTTGAGGCTCCTGGATCTACTCTGGTCATCTGGGGATGAGGACAACACATGATGACATATTGAAGTTTCTTCTGGCCCTGCTTAGAAAGTGATGTCGAGAAGCACTGCTGCTCAGCTCATCCTGGTCCGTTGGTTAAGAAGCAAAATCCGGTTGTTCCGCTTCCACAGGTTCCACTTCACCCTCGACCTGTCATGGGGAGCCACTTTACAACAGGAATAGTTTACATCTATGAACTTAGATCAGTTGAGAGATGTGTAAATGTTTCACCTTTTTACTGAAGCAAACTGGTTTCTGATGGAAATGAGGATTTCTCCCAGCTTCCTTCAGGTCTCTCAGACATCAGAGTCCTCGAAGGTCCGTTTTGTTTTGTGGTCTCCTCATCTTTTTTTCCTTCCTTCTTTTATTTTACTAGCATTGGTTTTTTTTGTGATGTTTGTTTTGGATTTTCCATCAGAATCAGTCAAGATATTCTTTTTATTTCAACTATATAATAAACTCCTTTGGATATCCATACTCCCCAACTATTAACGGTTGGCATGGAAACGCCACTGACGTGCTGTGGAAAGCAAAAGTGTTTTTTTTTTCAAATGTAAAAACCCAAATTCTGCCGCAGGTTCTGCAGGACAACACATCCAAAAGGCCCGATACTGGGAGAGAACATCGGCATCGACTGTTCTTCCGTCAGCAACAGCTCCATAAATGAAAGAACTCACGCTAATATGAGATTCAGGAATGGGTTGGAGAAATCCCGGGCTGCTCCTGAGGCGCCACAGGGTGGGACGGCGTGCGCGCAGCTCGGCCTTGTGCAGGCAGACATGTTGGTTCTGAGACTTTCCCCAGGATTTGGTGGGTTAGCTCAGCAGTAGCCCCACCAGGCTTGGATCCAGGCTGACGGTTGAGCTTGATGTGCATGAAGATGCAAGGGGGGACCCAGAGGAGCAAGTAAACCACTTTTTTAGAGGTCAACTGGGGGGCAGAGAGACCCCTGCAGGGGAGGGAGGGGGCTCATGTCAGCATGCACCATCAGCTTCCTCTTATTTCAGGGACCTTGTCCAAGAAACGACCTTCTTCTCATTCTAAAACAAACCCAACATAATAATAAAAAGCAGCTTTGGGAAAGATCACATCATATGTCGATGATTCCGACACTGATCTCCTGTTTTTTTCAGGGCCGGAGCTGGACCGGAATCCTCCGGGTGCCTGCCAGGAACACGCAAACCTCCACAGCCGCCTGGATTTAGTGGAAAAGGTTGTGGTTCCAGTCTCGGAAGAACGGTTTTAGAATGTTTCATCCGGACCGTGTCTCCGTTTCAGCTGCCAAAACATTCGTCCTGGAGCGGCATCGACAGCGCTCACGCTCAGTGACGCAAACATTGTGCTGCCATAACTAACCACGTCCCTGTGTCTCCTGCAGAGAGTGGAGGACACCGTGGGGACACTGGAGGTTGAACTGGCCTCTCTTCTGGAAGCCATCGAAGCGCCAAAGTGGCGCCCCCTACTGGGCAAACCAGGAGAGGAAACGGAGGACGATGTCCTGGAAGAAGCGAGACGAGAGGTCCGCTCCGCCCTGGAGGAGGCCCTCACGAGTGCCTGAAGCAAATTATTCATCTCTGTGCAACATTTAGTGTCAAACTCTGTATTATACTGCAAGTGCATCCAAAATGAAGGTTTTTATTGGAACATTCTTAAAGCTTCTGACCTGTTTTGTGGCCTTTTTTTCATCATTTTTGTGGAAATAGACAGATAACTTTGCTTGACTCTGCTTTGGTCAGCTAAAACAAAAGTTCTGTGTGTATTAAATGTGATTTTTTTAAAAAAAAAATAAAAGCAACCTCTACACCTGAAAGGCACATTATTATTATTAATAATAATAAATCCAAGCAGACCACACTCAGGTGCTACATTACTGGAAGGAGATTTATTTCTTTATCAAAGCAGTTAAAGCAGCATTTTTTAAACACATGGAGCAATTCCAGTTGGTACAGTAACAAGTCTTTTCACTGACTCATAGAAATCCCGCGGCACGACAACATCATGAAAAAGAGAATGACATCACGAAGGGAAAGAAAGCGCGTCTTCTTCTTCGGGATTAGTTCTTCCCCAGCAGGGCACTGAGCTTCTGTGTGCACGGCTTAAGACATCAACAGTGCGATACGCCAGGAGCGCACCCACCGACGGAAAACATGGTTGAACATCAGTTTCTGAGAAAACACCGAACAGCATCCAGAGGAGCGGCCCATCAACCACGGCAGCAGTCAGCAAACAGTCGACGGAGCTTTTGCTATGATATAAATACCAGTTGCATCAGACTTGTGTTGGCTGTAGACTCGAATCCGAGCGCCCCTCTCCGAGCTTTAATAATGCAGTGAATTCTGCAGGGGACGAAGTGAAAAACCTGACTGGCATCCAAAAAGATAGACAGATAATAACGCAACGCTAAAGAGGATCACGCAGCTCATTCCTCAGCCAATGAGGGCCTGAATACCGACCATACAGTAGTTATTAAGACAGTCTAGAGGCTAACACTATCATGCTGGTCATATAACACTGGATTAACACTGGAATTTTACAATGTTTGTACAGTTGCAAGTTTACAAATCACACTGTCCAGAAACATTACGCAAGCCGGTGGCACCCAGTTTTTTTTTTTAATAGGTATCATTATTATCAGATAAGCACTGAGGTATGCTATCGTTACCTAATGCTCTTACATGCATATGAGCCGGAAGAGCTCTTGCTCCAGGCTTTAGCAAAAAGAAGCTGTAAAGATGCATGCAGAAAGTACAGGGGTCCAAAACACTAATAATTCATCATACGCTTTGGCAGAACTGGAAGAAGCATTTTATATCTACAAAGAAACCTCTTGTGTGCTC
>NW_026622127.1:0-16111 GCF_003711565.1 Takifugu flavidus | reverse complement strand
TGGAGGAAATCTGGCCTCCTTTTAAGTTTTTTAAATGCATTTCTTTAAACTCTTAGAACACAGGAACTCTTGTATTGGGGCAGAAAAGGTACATTTTTACCTGGTAAAATCCAGTCAAAAGAGCACTAAAAGCATGAATAAACTGAATCATGTAGATTCTAATGACATAAGCTGGAGCTCCATACACCACTGTACTTTTCTGTGTCAACAAGGCACCAAAAGTTTGGTGCAGCCTGAGAGGCTTGGAGCTGCAGCTCATTTCACAATGTTCCAATTTCAATTAGCATCTGTGCAGCATCCAGGCTGAAGGTTGCACTGAACTGCTGAACAATGCATGATATGTCCACGTTCATGAAAGGGTTAGAAATGAAGGACACACATGGCTCAAGCTGATCCAGGTCACAAAACCTGTTCTCAACTCTTGCCCAAGTCTTTTTATGAGCTGAGAGCCCTTTTCTGCGCTTTAGTCCAAAGCCTCACATGCAGAAGCGTTGTCTCTCAGCACCATCTGCACAGAGGGGAAGTGCAGCACCTTTTGTCTGTAAATGCACAGAGAAAATGTTCATCTTGGCTTTAGATGCATTTACAGCACTGATCCTCTCAGCAACAGTCTCACCTTTGCCTTGCAGCTCCCAGTTCAAACTGTTCCATTTCCCAGTAATGTCCGTTAAAAATGCAAGGTCCAGTGTCCAGCCAGTGTCCTCCAGCAGCGCGGCGTCTTCCCCTCTGGACTGCATGAACTCTTTTATTTCACTCAAAAGGGACAAAAAAGGAAGCAAAATCCGTCCCCTGCTGAGCCATCGGATTTCTGTGTGTAGGAGCAGGTCACCATATTCAGCTGGCAGCTCCACTGGGGACACTGGGGAACAATTTGAAAATATCCTGTTGAAATTATTCTAAATTATTCTGATTAAAAATAAAATTGACACGCTGATTCCAAAATTACAGTCATCCCCCCCCCCCCCCAGCCCGTCAAGTTTTGAAAGCTTCTCCTCCAGATCAGCAAATTTCCCCTAATGAGCTGGAGTCAGACTGGCCAGCTGATGACAACTGGATCAGCTCCGTTGGTGCCGTCACCATTAAGAGGTGTGTGCAGCCCCCAAAAGGTCAGAACTGTCAATATCCTATAGGGGCACTTTGAACCAGAGGGGATCCTATAGATCAAAAAGTTGACCCAGTTTGATTCCGCACCCAAAACGAACATCTGTCAGATGAACTCCAGTTGTTTCCCAGTATTTCAGTTAAAACGTGGACCAAATTGTTCTGAAGAGAGGCGCGTGTGCTGGATATGACGCGATCCAACCACGAACACGTGACGTGTAGAGGAAGAAGAAGCGAAAGTGAAAGTTCTCAACTTCGGGCTCCATCTTGAGTGACCGAGCCCTGATGGAAAACCTCTAATATTCAGGTAGCATTTGGTTCTTTCACTGCTGTCGTCTCGAATCAATGTTCCGCTGCGAGATGCGGCTTAATAAGCTGCGTGTGCGCAATGAGCGTGCGCGTGTTTCGGACGCATATTGCGGCTGGTCGACGGGAATGTTGTGACGGATGATCAAACTTGTAGCGTGTTTCCTCTAACTGCGTTTTCCGCTAACCCTGAGCCAACATTTTAGAGGTTGAGGAAGCACATTTAATACTCACAATAAGTCACAATATTATTTGCAGTTAGTGGAAAAATCCACGGAAAGAGGGACACAAACGCGACAGTTTTAGCCTCCTCTCTTTGTCCCTCCACCAGGGGGACAATCAATCCTTTATTTTAAAAAGGAGAGTATGTAAAGAGGGAGAGATCAAGGCATTCCATTTGATTGTTTTAACAACTGGTTCTTTGTGGAATATGAATTTGTTATTATGGATTTATGAAATGTGTTCTGTTTTGAATGAAGCAATCAAGAAAACGAAAGAAACCTAAACCCATGGTGTTTTGATATTTTTGGTCCTGTACATGTGGTCAGATCAGATCAGTCTGAGCAGAATTGGGTGTTTTTTGCCCTTTGCTGTGTGTCATCTATTCTATTCAGCATGTTGGGTTGCTTGACTTCTGTTGGGTTGTGTCAACTTGATGCATCACTTCTGAGATATTGACACACCTTTTTCCTGAGGCTGGCTCCAATGCTGCCAACACACCTGGCCATGGATATGGTGGGACTTCTGTGATGAGTGGGGTCAGAGGTGGTGGACAAGCTCTGCTCCAAAACAAGCTTGCTAGATATGTTTGGGATCTCCTCCGCCACAACCACCAGCTGCAACTAGTAGCTGTGCACGCCATGCGGAGTTTTGACCTCTGGGTCAGGCTACAGATGTTTTTTCCAGCACCATCATGTGTTGGTGAGAAACATGATGCGCCTGATCAAAAAAAGCTGCTTGTAATCTGACAGACGAGCCATGATGAGATGTCAAGGTGCGTTGTTGAAAATGAAGATCCTCTTCTTGGAATCCTGTCTGAGATGACAGAAGATGATGCTGCATTTGACCCACTTTGATGATGTGATGACGTATTTCTGTTTAGTTTTGAATGCATTCTCATCTTATTTGTTGAATTTAATGTTGAGAACTGACATCTTGAAAGAATTTAGGTTTTCTTGTAAACCATAACCAGATAAAAAATGATTTAATTTGTATTTGTGTGCGTCCGTCTAATGCCACCGCACCTTCTGAAACACCCAGGAGAAACATTTTTTCCACAACTATTTTATGTTTAACATGGTGTAAACTTTTAAGATGTCCCAAAACTTTTTTCCAATATATATGTGGCCTGTATGATGTACAGGGTGACATCATATAATAGATTTGGATGTGAATGAGCCGACAATACGTCATTGGACAGACCTCTGCTTGTCTTCATGCTGAGAATCATGTTCTTTAATCTTCTTTTCTGTGTCAGCAGACTGTTCCTGCTTAACCGTTTAGACTCACATTTAAAAATGAGCGAATGTGTGATGGAAGAGGAAGAGAGAGCAGAGTCCGTAGTGTCCAGCTGTGTGTCCCTGAAGACTGACCGGTCCAAAGATAAAGCAATAAACTTCAGAAGTTCAGACCAAATGTAAGAAAACTAAAGCGTGATGATGTGTTTGTGTGGCACCCTTTAAACTTTGGTATCAGACCTCAAGGCTCACCTTTAAAGTAAGGTTTTCTGAACCACATAACTCTGCCTTAGAACATTTCACAACCATACAAAACATCATTTTGTAGGTATTAGCCTCCACTATCGTGAAAAATGAAATTAATGAAACGGTGCACCAACATGTCAGGCGTTCGCTCCCATTAACTCCCATGTTAATTTTAGTGTGGTAAATCTTTTAAAACTGAAAATTGCTTCTGTTTTTAACTGGTCATTTCTCCTACATGGGTTAACATCATCTCACTAAAATTCCTAGGCATATATTTTAAAGTTTCCCAACAATATCCATCATTGCAGAGTGCTCCAGCTCTCCATTTAGATACGGATGGGTAAGACATGGCAGGTCTGTACAGCTTGTTCTGCCACACTGTTCCACCACATGTCATGAAAATTCATTAAAAAGTCTATTTATAAGGCTCCTGGTTCTAATAAACCCATAGACAACAATATCAGTCATTTCTAAATGGTTGAAATAAGCTTTTGAATACGCGTGACCTCTGTGCTATTTAATGATCAGTTTCAGAGACCAGACGACTGTATTTGGAGCATAAATGTAGAACTTTTGTTCTATTCTATGAGTTTATATTCCTGATTTGGCACTTTTATTTTTAACATAAATTCACAATGAAGAAAAGCCACTAAACACTTAGATCAAATACACTTTTCTCCAACTAAACGAGCTTGTTAGAACGTAAATAACTTTATATTTTTTGCTCAGTGTTCATTCAATCTTCAACTGTCAGAGCAAACTGAAAGTAGAAGTGAACGCAGCCTTTCTTAGGCGTTGCTAACGCCCAGTAGACATGTATAACCACTATTCCCATTTTGACAGCTATCAGAAACGGTCTGCTTCCATTGGAGATTCCTCCTGTCCCAAGGGTGAAAAGAAACGGAGAACTGAACTGCAGACCGCCGACCTGAACAACAGCGTCTCACGTAAGCTCGTACATTTGTATTTATAAGATACTTTTGGGTCAGAATAAAGGAACAACTTGTGTATTTACAATGTGCAAGAGAAGATCCAGAGAGCTCTTGTTTGGTTCCACTGGAACCCCTGGACCCTCTTCAGACCTTCCTAAATGCTTAGACAGTATTTAGCAACATTTAGTCATTTAGTTCTGGAAAGTGTTAAAGAGTTGAAGGCAGGTGACCTTTACAGGACAATGGGTCTGCTGAGTATGATGTGTTTGGAGAAGGTTTGATGTGTTTTTCTAAATATCGTCCAGCTTTTACCAGCTGTTTAGTCCAAGCAAACTCTTGGAAGACATGGAAATGGTTGTTATAGACTAAATTAGATTGAAACCCAATGAAATAAAAGAATAGGTGTACATAAGAAGACAGAACATTTCAAACTGACAGTAAGATGGGTCATTACCCGACTGTTGCTTCTATCATTCAATCATGACAGAATATTTTCCAGTTGAGGACATCTGTGTTACTGCTGTAGATGACAATTGTAAAAGGATTTAAAAGATTGTTTGTTTTAGAGGGTGGTGAACTGCAAGAGGTGATAGAAGGTCATAAGATGAGTCTGAAGAGAAGATGTGAACATGTGACTGAAGGAACTCATGAAGCAGGAAGTGGAACCCTGCTGAACAAGATCTACACTGAGCTCTACATCACTGAGGGACAAAGTGAGGAGGTGGACACACAACATGAGGTGAGACAGCTTGAGAGAACCTCCAAGAAGAACATCCAGGACACTCCAATCAAGTGCCAGGACATCTTCAAAGTCTTATCTGAGCAACAGAGACACATCAGAGTGGTTCTGACCAACGGTGTCGCCGGCGTTGGAAAAACCTTCTCAGTGCAGAAGTTCAGTCTGGACTGGGCAGAAGGTTTGGAGAACCAAGACATCAGTCTGGTGCTTCCGCTCTCATGCAGGGAGCTGAACTTGATCAGAGATGAGCAGCACAGTCTTCTCTCACTGCTTCATGTTTTCCATCCAACATTACAGAAGATCAGAGCAGAAGATCTGACTGTCTGGAAACTTCTGTTCATCTTTGATGGCCTGGATGAAAGCAGATTTTCACTGGGTTTCAACAAGCATCAGCTCATCTCTGATGTCACACAAGTATCGTCAGTTGACGTGCTCCTGGTGAACCTCATCCAGGGGAACCTGCTTCCCTCAGCTCTCATCTGGATCACCTCCAGACCTGCAGCAGCCCATCAGATTCCTCCCTCGTGTGTTGACAGGATCACAGAAGTACGAGGCTTCACTGACTCCCAGAAGGAGGAGTACTTCAGGAGGAGGTTCAGTGATGAAGATCTGTCCAAGAGAATCATCTCACACATCAAGGCCTCCAGGAGCCTCCACATCATGTGTCTGATCCCAGTTTTCTGCTGGATCACTGCTATAGTTCTGGAGGACATGATGACCAGAGACCAGAGAGGAGAGCTGCCCAAAACCCTGACTGACCTCTACTCACACTTCCTGAGGGTTCAGATAAAGAGGAAGAAGCAGAAGTATGGAGGAAAGCAGAGACCAGAGGAACTGACTGAGGCTGATAAAGAACTCCTTCTGAAGTTGGGTCGGCTGGCGTTTGAACATCTGGAGAAAGGAAACATCATGTTCTACTCAGAAGACCTGGAGCGATGTGGACTGGACGTCTCCGAGGTGTCGGTGTACTCAGGAGTTTGTACAGAGATCTTCAAGAGAGAGAGTGTGATCTTCCAGAAATCAGTCTACTGCTTTGTTCATCTGAGCATTCAGGAGTTTCTGGCTGCCGTCTACATGTTCCACCTTTACACCAGGAAAGACACAGCGGTTATAAGTCAGTTCCTAAAATATTCTGAACCAATCCGCTTTTCCGGGTTTGCTGGGTTGTACACAAATAACGATCCAGCCACATCTCTTGATGACTTCCTCAGGAGAGCACTAATTAAATCTCTTGAAAGTGAAAATGGCCACCTGGACTTGTTTGTTCGCTTCCTTCATGGTCTCTCTCTGGAGTCCAATCAGAGGATCTTGGGTGGACTGTTGGATCAGAGGAACAGCCACTCAGAAACCATCCAGAAGGTCCTCAACAACCTGAAGGAGGAGAACAGTGATGAATTCTCCCCAGACAGAAGCATCAACATCTTCCACTGTCTGATGGAGATGAAGGATCAGTCAGTCCATCAGGAGATCCAAGAGTTCCTGAAGTCAGGGAAGATATCAAAGAGGGAACTGTCAGAGATCCACTGTTCAGCTCTGGCCTACCTGCTGCAGATGTCAGAGGAGGTTCTGGATGAGCTGAACCTGCAGCAGTACAAAACCTCAGAGGAGGGACGACGTCGCCTGATTCCAGCTGTGAGGAACTGCAGGAAGTTCGTGTAAGTAAAGATTTTTGGGGCCGGACATCGGCGTTTAAATCAAGCGAGTGGATCATGTCAGGTAGCAATACCCCCTCCAGTGGTCATTCCTTCAATTCTTTATCTCCATTGCAGCGTCCATAAATTAAAAACAACAACAATTCATCCAGAAATGTTCAACACTGGCTGGATATAAGTTCAAAGGTCAATCCAGACAAACCAACATAAGGCAGGAATAATAGGAGCCACAAGTGAACTGACTATCATGAAATTACTGTCATGTCATTAAATCACTTTTGTTTGTTTGTATACATCGTATTCTAACGACAGAAAAACACATTTTAACTAATGACACGTGACTATTTTGCTTCATTTGTTCAACGTAAAAACAGCTGGCCTCGTTGGTTTAAATGGGTGTTTTAGGTCTTTGTGGCGGTTCCGTTTGGAGCCTTTATGTGACCCACGAAGTTGTTTGAGCCTTTCCACACCCGTTAGGTGGCAACTTCATCACTAGCAACAAAAGGTGCAGTGAAAATGATTTGAAGGGAAACAGGCAGATAGAACAGAAGCTGAGGGCAATCGATGCAACCAGAGACTCTGATGTCATCGATCGGATCGCTGAATTAAGACTTGACGCACGATCGTACAAATTGGATGAAATGCAAAATATCCAAAGAGCCGATAGACAGATAAAAAGATGCACGTTTCTTTAAACCATTTGCTATAATCATTTTAAATATTGAGTAATTATGAGCTGTTCTAAAATAAGACAAATGTTGAGAATAATTCAGTTGCATTTCAGATCTGATGGTCGTTCAAACTGTTGCTCTACGGTGTTGAATTGAGCTTTTCCAGGAAATGAGCTACATTTGTGTTGAGGTAGATTCTCAGATAAGTTGATTAGAAATCCCAAAGTTTGACTCACTATTTTTGTTTCATACACAACAGACTGGCTGGTAGTTTTCTTTCAACGAGTCATTGGGAAGTTGTGGCCTCAGCAATGACGTCAAACCCTTCTCATCTACTGGAGCTGGACTTAAGCAAGAAGCAAAACCTGACAGATGCCAAAGTAAAGTTACTGTCTTCTGCAATGATGCATCCAAATTGCAGACTGGAGACGCTCAGGTCAGGAGGCCTCTGTTGGTCTTTTCTAAATTTCTTTACATTTTCTGCTTTTCTCTTCATTTTCAGATTTAGAAATGTGTTTTTATTTGCCCCATTTATTCCTTTTCCAGGCTGAGGGACTGCAATCTATCAGAGATCAGCTGTGACTCTCTGGCCTCGGCGCTGAGGTCCAATCCCTCCCATCTCAGAGAACTGGACCTGAGTTGGAACCAGCTGAAGGATTCAGGAGTGAAGCTGCTCTGTGGTTTTCTCCAGGATCCAAACTGCCGACTGGAAACTCTGAGGTAAACACCATTCTCAAAAATGTCCATTATTCCATCCGAGGGTCCTCACACTTTCTGAGTGTGTGTGTTGTGCCCAGTTCCTTCAGGAGGGGGGGCCACACGGGGACCACTTATTCATGATAAATTGATTTAAGGACAATGAAAAAGCCGACAGATGGTGACCAAAATGAGACAAAACTAGGTGAGGGTGCCTGGTAGACACCAGCCAACGAGGAGGGAGATGGTGAGGGAGACAGGAAGTCATCTAAGACAGGTTGTGCCTTTAAAGATGAGCCACAGGTGAGATGGATCTCCATGATGAGATGGGAGGGAAAGAGGTGGGAGAACCTGGGAAGAGTGAGGGCCAGAACAATATATATTCTCCTCTGGAACAGTGCAAACCTGAGAGGTTGGAATTGTGGTCATTACATATTACTATCATTTTTTAACCTGTAACTAAATTAAATATTTACAGATCATGCCTTTGATTAACCTTTCAGATGAATACTGGTTTCACTTATAACCTTATAAAAGTTTCCCTTCTGTATTTAGATTATGGGACTGCAGCTTATCAGAGATCAGCTGTGGCTCTCTGGCCTCGGCGCTGAGGTCCAATCCCTCCCATCTCAGAGAACTGGACCTGATAGGGAACCACCTGAAGGGTTCAGGAGTGAAGCTGCTGTCTGATCTCGTAGAGAATCCAGACTATGGGCTGGAGACATTGAGTCATTTCTG
This sequence comes from Takifugu flavidus, assembly GCF_003711565.1. Classification (NCBI taxonomy): domain Eukaryota; kingdom Metazoa; phylum Chordata; class Actinopteri; order Tetraodontiformes; family Tetraodontidae; genus Takifugu; species Takifugu flavidus. Next base: position 7,573 of record NW_026622127.1, on the reverse strand, counting down.
GTTGGAGCCAGTCAACTCCCGCTCATCTGCTGCATCACTCACTGACCACTGGTGAAGAGCATCTGTGGAAACATCTGCCGTCTACTCCCTCCATAGATGAAAAATTCAGTTTTTAAAAAGCGGTGGTGGACTTTCAGGAGATCAGTCGATGGTCGACAAAGCAGAAGCAGCTTCGCCTTGAAGTTAAATTAGTTCCTGGTATCACACAATGCATCTTTATAAAGTTCTAAATGGCTCCTCGGCCACTCTTAGAAGCATGGAAACATTCTCTTAATTGTCTCTTCAAATGTCTGTATTATACGTTACTATTTTACATCATGCCTTCAGAATCTTTAGGGTTTAGTATTTACTGTCTCTGTGACATGGAGCATTGGAATATTTCAGCTGCAGCCAGCAAAAACCCATCAGAATGACGGCTATCGGTGGGAACCACAGGTCATTTGACTTTAGTCAGTCTGGTAAATGTTATAGGATTTATTGCAATCTAATAAAAACTATGAATAAATGTGGGAAATAGGGAATAAAAAGAAGCAAAATGACCAAATAAATCTCCCATGAATACAGTAAATTTTAAGATGAGAACCTGCTGCACTGTGCCGTGCCCCTTCTCTATTGAGAAAAGCCCAAGTGTGTCCTTCAGTCACCTCAGACATTCAGCCAGCTTTTAATACCTTTGTTCAAGCCCAGAACGCCCTGGATTATTCCCACTGAAGATGGAAAAGCAGGTGGAAAACATGAGTTATTGTTAACTGTACTGGTGTATGACTATAGCGCATTACTGGACCACTATTAACTTGTTGTTTGTGGTTTTTCTTTCTTTGTGGAGATTAACACATTAAAAATAAATTGCACTGGTTCAGCAGTTGATCTTGTTTTCTTATTTGACCTGTACGACACAATTTCACAAAGTTAAACATACATTTTTCCAGAATAGTTTTATCCTTCCGATTACCAGCACCAGCTATTCAGAATATATAATGTAGTGGGTTTTAAAATGAACTGAATGATGTCTGCCTTGTCTCTCTCCTCTACCTGTCCTCCCCCTTCTCCTCTCTCCCTACCCACCCCCCATCAGCAGGAGGGTGTCCCCCCCCCCCATATGAGCCTGGTCCTGCTCAAGGTTTCTTCCTGCCGACCGCGACCTGGCGCTCTCTGGCAAGAGAGCAGGCGGTGGAGTCTGCTTCTACATCAGCAGCGACTGGTGCACTGATGTGACCGTGATCTCCCAGCACTGTTCTCCTGCTGTGGAACACCTCTTCATCAACTGCAGACCCTTCTATTCTCCGCGTGAGTTCGCTTCATTCATTCTGGCCTCTGTTTACATCTCGCCAGATGCGGACGTGCGCGAGGCTCAGCGCACGCTCGCGGACTGTATTCAACAAGTGGAGCGGACCCATCCCGACGCTCTGGTTATCGTGCTTGGTGACTTTAATCAGAGCAACCTGAGTTACGAGCTCCCCAGGTACAAACAGTTCATCAAATGCCCCACCAGAGCAGAGAACACGCTGGATCACTGCTACACCACAGTGAAGGACGCGTATCGGGCCGTCCCCCGTGCTGCCCTAGGACTGTCTGATCACGTGATGGGCCACCTGATCCCCACATACAGACAGAAACTGAAACTAACAAAGCCATCCGTGAGCACCACGAAGAGATGGACCAGTGAGGCTGTGGAGGAGCTGCGCACGTGCCTGGATACAACTGACTGGGACATGTTTAAAGGGGCCACACATGATCTGGATGAGTACACGGACACTGTGACCTCATATATCCACTTTTGTGAGGAGCGCATTCTACCAACGCGCACTAGGGTGAGTTACTCCAACGACAAGCCCTGGTTCACTCCGAGACTCAGACAGATCAGGAAAGAAAAGGAAGCAGCGCTGAAAAGTGGAGACAGAGACAGAGGCCAAATACCGGTTTAGCAAGGAACTGAGGAGAATCTGGGTGTTCAGAGAAACTTCAGCAGCAGTTTACTCCTAACGACTCTGCTTCTGTGTGGAGAGGCCTGAGGCAGATCACCGACTACAGGCCTCAGGCTCCAGAGGGTCAGGACGAGGAAGCCCTGGCAGAGCCTGTCCCTCCACTATGCCCAACACCTCCCCCCCCCCAGTGCCACTGCCCCCATGGACCTCACTCCATCAAAGGCAGTCCCCTCCTCCTCCCCCCCTCCTCCCCCCCTCCTCCTCCCCTCCTCCTCCCCCCCTCCACTCACCATCACTCACCATCAGTCCCCCCCCCTCCACTCACCATCAGTCCCCCCCCACTTACCATCAGTCCCCTCCTCCTCCCCCCCTCCACTCACCATCAGTCCCCCCCATCACTTACCACCAGTTCCCCCCTCCTCCCCCCCTCCACTCACCATCACTCACCATCAGTCCCCCCCATCACCTACCACCAGTCCCCTCCTCCTCCCCCCCTCCACTCACCATCACTCACCATCAGTCCCCCCCATCACTTACCACCAGTCCCCCCCTCCCCCCCCCCCTCCACTCACCATCACTCACCATCAGTCCTCCCCCCCCCATCACTTACCACCAGTTCCCTCCTCCTCCCCCCCCCCCCTCCACTCACCACCAGCCCCCCCCCCTCCTCGCCCCATCACTCACCATCAGTCCCCCCCCCATCACTCACCACCAGTTCCCCTCCCCCCCCCCCCTCCACTCACCACCAGTCCCCCCCCCTCCTCGCCCCATCACTCACCATCAGTCCCCCCCCCTCCACTCACCACCAGTCCCCCCCCCTCCCCCCCCCCCCTCCACTCACCACCAGTCCCCCCCCCTCCTCGCCCCATCACTCACCATCAGCCCCCCCCCCTCCTCGCCCCTGGCCCGGACGGCGTGTCTCCCTCCACCCTGAGGCACTGCGCAGAGGAGCTGCCTCCTGTCTTCACAGACATCTTCAACTCCTCCCTGGAGTCGTGCCAGGTGCCAGCCTGCCTCAGAGCCTCAACCATCGTCCCTGTCCCCAAGAAGCCACGGATCACTGGGCTTAACGACTACAGACCTGTGGCGCTCACCTCTGTAGTCATGAAGACCTTAGAGCGCCTGATCCTGCCACACCTCAAGTCCATCACCACCCCCCTCCTGGATCCACTGCAGTTCGCCTACAGAGCCAACAGATCTGTGGACGATGCGGTCAACCTGGCCCTTCACTCCATCCTGCAGCATCTGGACTCCCCGGGAACCTACGCCAGGATCCTGTTCGTGGACTTCAGCTCTGCGTTCAACACCATCCTCCCCGCTCTGCTACAGGACAAGCTGTCCCAGCTTAGTGTGCCTGCCTCCCTCTGCAGGTGGATCACTCACTTCCTGACAGATCAGAGGCAGCATGTGTGGCTGGGGAAGAGTCTCGGACTCTGTCTCCACCAGCACTGGATCACCCCAGGGCTGTGTCCTTCCCCCCTCCTCTTCTCCCTGTACACTAACTGCTGCACCTCAAGCCACCAGTCTGTCAAACTGATCAAGTTTGCGGATGACACCACCCTCATCGGGCTCATCTCCAATGGCGACGAGACTGCCTACAGGAGGGAGGTGGCTCGACTGGTGTCCTGGTGCGGACACAACAACCTGCAGCTGAACGCTCAGAAGACAGTGGAGATGATTGTGGACTTCAGGAAAGTCACAGCCCCTTTGCCCCCCCTTGCCTTCATGGACTCCCCCATCACCATCGTGGACTCCTTCCGCTTCCTGGGCACCACCATCACCCGGGACCTTAAGTGGGAGCCAACCATCAGCTCCCTCATCAAGAAGCCCAGCAAAGGATGTTCTTCCTACGGAAGCTGAGGAAGCTCAAACTGCCTCCCAGGATGTTGGCGCAGTTTTATACGGCCATCATGGAGTCCATCCTCACCTCCTCCATCCTCCCCTCCTCCATCCTCACCTCCTCCATCCTCACCTCCTCCATCCTCACCTCCTCCATCCTCCCCTCCTCCATCATGGTGCTATGCTGGTGCCACCGTCAGTGACAGACTAAGGCTGAGGAGGTGATGGGCTGCAGGCTCCCATCCATCCAGGACCTGTATATCTCCAGGACCCGGAGGTGTGCAGGTCGGATCACGGCCGACCCTTCCCACCCTGGTCACGCACTGTTTTCCCCCCTCCCCTCAGGCAGGAGACTACAGTCCATTCGGACCAGAACCTCCCGCTACACTAACAGCTTCTTCCCCTCTGCCATCAGGCTGCTGAACACCAAGTGACTTATCACTAAGCACCATGAACAGCAGCCAGCCGGACTCATAAACAATACATTACTCCTCATGGACCTGCACTATTTCTTACCACTCACTATTTATGTATATACTGTATATAAGTCTTATTTATTTTATTTATCTTATTCTAGTGTTGTCTTCTTTATGTTGAATGTCGCAGCGTCTCACCAAGACAAATTCCTAGTTTGTGTAATACTGTGTATTACATGAACAATGGCAATAAACCTGCTTTTGATTCTGATTCTGATTCATCCATCCATCCAAATCGTGGTCCTGTTGGACCACCAAAGGACAAACACTTTCCATTTAGCACGGACAAAAAAACCCAAATCCTGTTTAGCAATGAAGCTGTGGGGAGAGTTTGAGGAGCGTTTCTGAGGAACACGCTGCCATATTGGGTCCAAGCTGCTGGGGTTTTTGTTGTTTCCAGGTGAATCGGTGGGCAGCGGCGTTACCGCCTGTCTCTGCCCCCCCCTCTCTCCCCGTGGTCGTGGTCACGCCGGGCATCTTTACTGGTCCCGTTTTAAACAGGTTCTGTTGGGAACAGGTGTTCTCCAGAACTGTATTCCAGGCTGCTGTGCTGAAGGGCTGTTTTCAGTAGCAATAGAGCCAGAGTGTGCCTGCTCCATATGAACCCCCCCAGGCCGTGCTTTCCTCCTGGCTGAGCCATAATCAGCTCTGGATGGACTGGTTCACGCTTGGACTGAGTCAAGATTTGATAGCTTGACTGATTCTTACAGTTTTTGATCAAACCCCCATCTGCTGATTCCAGGAGATCTTTAAGGATCTCAGAGCTTCAGATTCATGAAGCCTGCTCAGCCCCCGGCAGCGCTGATGAAACCATTTCATTCCTTCAAAAAAGCAGAACATGAAGCTCCAGAAAAGGTTTTTGGATCAAGTTTCCAACAGAACGAGGACAAGTGGGTAAAAGCGCCACTTTAAAGCCTCCAGGCCTCAGAAAACATCCACCTTTAGGATGCCTGACTTTAGAGGATCGTCGGTTCGCTCCGAGCACAAGAACAAACATTTTTAACCTCAGTCCAAGAACATCTGACCTGAAATGATCAAAAAGCTTCAGCGTAAAAAGATGGTGGAGAGAAAGCTGCTGGGAGGTTCTCAGAAGAGAAGTGGCATTAAAGCCAGCTGGAAGAGTCCAGCCTGCTTCCTGCTCCTCCAAACAGGCGTCTCCACACCAACACTGAGGAACACGGGCTTCTGTTCTTCCTTCTTCTCTTCTGACTATTGTGTGTTTGATGAATGCAGCATCCACTCACTGCCCCCCCCTCATTTACACTGCTCCTGGTTTCACAATGCTCCTCAGACAGATGCAACCAGAGACACTGATGCCGTCAGACAATAAACCTGAGTGTTGTTGTGTCCGGTTATTAACATGTTCCATGCTTTTCCTTCTGCAACAGTTCATCACACCTGCTCAGGGAAACCTCGGTGTAAAGGAGGTGAAGCCGTGCCTCAGTGACTCTACTTTGCTGTTTTAGAAACTAACAGTTATTACATGAATATACAGTGTGCACGTACGCGCACACGTGTGTATAAACACTTAATACACGCGTGTGCGTGGATGTAGACTTTTTAGTACTTTGGGTTCATAGACTTTTTAGTATTTTGCAGATACGTGTCTGTATATAAACCAGATCCTCCTGTAATAAAGAACTAATGGTTGACTGTTGTCACGTGACCTGTCTCCGTCTGTGTCCGATGATGGAACCTGCCTGGAACATCTGGTCCACAGAAAAAGCAAAACAGCTCACAGAACTGGTCCAGTTTAGACCCAAAAATGACAATAAATAATGAAAATGTGTGACACAGTAGAACAATGGACGAACTTTCTATTGGTCATTGACAGTTTCACTCATCGTCATCAGAATCCATCAAAAATATTCAAACCCACAAACTACACACAGAACCACAGAGTTTAGAGCTTAAAGGGAGCGACAGGTGAAGATTTAAAGCTCAACGCAGCTGAAGAAGTTCCAAAAAGGAGAAATATCATGTGGTGCTTTACCGCCACCCGGTGGACACGCGTGGAACTGCAGACAATAGTTAAACGCGCTCCGACTCATTCTGACCTCTGCTGCTCCTCCTGGACTCCAGGGCTGCAGAAATACGCTGCTTTTACAAGTCTTTCAAAATCTGTCAAGCATCATAAATCTTATTTATTTATTTAACTAAGTTAGTCAGTTTTCATTTAAATGCAAAAACATATTTAGGGCATTAAAATAGCAAAACAACTTTTAATGTTGAACCCTCCCAGAATGCTTTTATAGTAGTGGAATATTAATCAACAGCCATAAAGTTGTTCATTAACAGAGGAAAAAGGAAAGGTAAAAGTTTTCCATTCAGACTGAGCAGGAAGACTGAAGACCGACAAGGTGAGTGTAAACGAAGAGCATTATTGAAAAGAATTGACAGTTGTGTTTGGAGATAAAATCAAGATTTGAAAACATTTTTGTGACTATTGAAGAGCTGCATAGAGCTGAAGAATTCTTGGCTTAAGAAAATTCAACAAGACTTCATATTTAGTTTTAGCATAAAACATCGTTATACATTATAAATGAATCGGTCTTATTTAACTTTCTTATAGTCTGGCTTTAGTTATAGTTGAATAGTCTTTCTAAGTGAAGTTTAGTTTATTTTTCTGCTCTTTGTTACTGATCCTAAAAGAACTTTGAACTTTAAACCCTCCCAGAATGCTTTAATGGTAGTAATATATACGCCATAAAGCTGCTGATTAGGTTGTAAAAGTTAAAGTGAAAGTATTCTGTTCAGACAAGTATTATGCTGTTAACGTTGTTAGAGAGTCTTAACAGGTATTAACAACATTTTAAAACTTTTTTGTGACAGGTGAAAAGCTCTTAGAGTTATTAGAGCTGTTCAACAGTCCAGGTCACAGTTGGATATTTTGGTATTACCTGTCAAACAACATCTAATCGTGGGCAAGTTAGCATCTCTCAGCCGGACCAATTTAAGACAATAAACTAAATAACTAAATCCACACAGGATCACAGGACACCAACAGGATTTTGGGTTCATGTTGCACGTTTTCTCACAGTGGTTTATTGTTCTATGTTGTGGAACCACTGTGAAAGAAATGCAGGAGTGGGTGTCATTTCTTTCATCTATTTTAAATAGAGCAGTGATCTTTGAGGACTTGGATCATAGAAATAATTGAAGAGGGGAACAAAGGAGGGAAGTTAAAAAGTCCTGACTAGTATGTTTATGTAGCGCCAGATAATTTAGTGGCTGAGCTGAAGACAGTCTTAGAAATGAATGACACACATGGCTCAAGCTGATCCAGGTCCCAAAACCTGTTCTCAAACTCTTGCCCAAGTCTTTTTATGAGCT
>NW_026622126.1:0-14997 GCF_003711565.1 Takifugu flavidus | reverse complement strand
ACGGTGCAGCTAAACTCTCCCAGTAGGAAAAAAGGCTTTTTAAATTCTGCATTCTGCAAAACTGCATTTCCCATGTTGCCTTGCAGCTCTCTAACGTACAATGCCAAAGAGATCAGGTTGCTCCTGAAGGAAGACATAGTCAATGAAACCAAGTGTACGGTTGAATGGATCATTATTGATCCTGCAAGCTTTACAGGTAACCAAGTAAAGATTCATTTCCATTTATTTTTATTTTTTACTGCATACAGTCCTGGAGCTTGTTGGGGACTTTCAGTGTACTGGATGCTGTTGATACATGCAGAGAAGTTTTTTTCCCCAGAGCCTGAGCCTTCAGACTGGCTGCAGCTCCAACCAGACTGACAGTCATAACTTCATCACTTGTGTCTGAACTCTGGCTTTGACCAACAGAGATGGTGAGTGGGAGATCATCCACCGACCCGCCAAGAGAAACACCTACAAACACATTCCCATGGAGAGCAACAAGCATCAGGACATCACCTTCTACCTGGTCATCAGACGCAAACCTCTCTTCTACGTGGTCAACATCATCATCCCCTGCGTGCTCATCTCCTTCCTGGCCTCGCTGGTCTACTACCTGCCCGCAGACAGTCAGTGCAGAGTCACAGAACGTACTGAAGCCAGCGTCAGGCAGATTAACAGTCTGGGACCTTTTCAGAATCACAACTACATGAACTGAGTTAACCTTCAACAGCACCCAAAGAATCAGACATTATAGCTGAATATCACGTCAGCACGGGACAACACAGCTAATAAAGCAGCAAACATCGGTAGTGGGCGGAGCTGAGGGGCCGCCATTAATCGAGAAACATTAATTAGCTCCCCAACAGATTTTTGAATATATTTTATAAAGGATAATAAAAATGTGTGTGTGTGTGTGTGTGTAGGTGGTGAGAAGATGACACTGTCCATCTCGGTGCTGCTCGCTCAGTCTGTCTTCCTACTCTTGATCTCTCAAAGGCTCCAGAAACATCCACGTCCGTTCCTCTTATTGTGAAGTAGGTAAACGCACCATTTACTCCACATCACTTTAACTCTGAATCAGATATATTCTGCTTCTCCAAACTATATATACATTAGGGCTGCAGAACCAGGTGACAACCGGCTGAGATTTAAAAAATGGAAAACATCTGAGTGTGTTTGTGTGTTGAAGATATTTGATGTTCATCATGGTGGTGGTGACGGTGGTGGTGCTGAACTGTGTGGTCGTCCTCAACCTCCACTTCAGGACGCCGAGCACGCACGTCATGTCTGAGTGGACCAAACAGGTAAGACACACACATCCTGTTGTCCCTTTGTTGAACAGATGAACATCAGGATATATGAACATGTGACTGAATAACATGAAAGAGGATATATGAACATATGACTTAATGACATATGAAAGAGGATATATGAACATGTGACTAATAACATGAAAGAGGATATATGAACATGTGACTTAATAACATATGAAGAGGATATATGAACATGTGACTTATAACATATGAAAGAGGATATATGAACATGTGACTTAATAACATGAAAGAGGATATATGAACATATGACTTATAACATATGAAGAGGATATATGAACATGTGACTTAATAACATATGAAAGAGGATATATGAACATGTGACTGAATAACATATGAAAGAGGATATATGAACCTATGACTTAATAACACATGAAAGAGGATATATGAACATATGACTTAATAACATATGAAAGAGGATATATGAACCTATGACTTAATAACATATGAAAGAGGATATATGAACATGTGACTTAATAACGTATGAAAGAGGATATATGAACATGTGACTTAATAACATATGAAGAGGATATATGAGCATGTGACTTAATAACATATGAAAGAGGATATATGAACATGTGGTTTTTCCACTATAACACACACACACACACACATCAGTATCAGTGTTCCAAATCCTGTTTTCTTTTTCTGCCAGCTCTTCCTCCAGCGATTACCCCTCATCTTGCGCATGTCCCGCCCTGCTGAGGCAGAGCCGTACTGGGATGGAGCGTTACCGCGGCGATCCAGCTCAGTGGGCTACATTGCCTCGGCTGAGGAGTACGACAGTGTGAAGTCCCGCAGTGAGCTGATGTTTGAGAAACAGTCTGGGAGACACGGACTGGTGACCCGAGTCACACACGCTGCCAGGACGTTTCCAGAAACATTTAAACACATGAGATATAGAAGCATCAGTAGCTTCATTTGAGTTCTGAGCTTTGGTGTCTGTGTGGAGCTGTGAAACCACAAGAAGAGGGAGGAGCCATCAGCTGTACGCAGAGATCAAGCCGGCTGTGGATGGAGCCACTACATCATTAAACACATGCGCAACAAGAACGACTACAATGAGCTCAGAGGGTTCAAACAGAGTCCTCAACCCAAAGTCTGATTTAAAAAGATCAAAAGTGGCGTAAATGTCTGGTCCTGACAGGAGAAGGATAACTGGAGCGGCATCGCTCGTACAGTAGACCGACTCTGCCTCTTCCTGGTTACCCCGGTGATGACCTTTGGCACCGTAATCATCTTTCTGAGGGGAATCTGTAACCAACCTCCTCATCTGCCCTTCAAAGGAGCCCCGCATGACTCCAGAGAGGAGAACCCACGCCTGCTGTGATGCACACACACAGCCAGGGCTTTTTCCATCGCCATCGTTTCTCTGGGGGAAATGTTGCATTTCTTTATCTTAATAACAACAAATCTTTAGTTTGTTCTATAGGAGCTCCATATGTTTAGTGTCAAAGACTTCTTAGATTGTGTTCATTGCTGGCACATAAAGAAAAATGCTTTGATTTTACTAAAGTGACACAAACCCATCTCAACACTGTTTTTATATCCTCTATATTATTGTGCGTCGTCTGTGTAACTGTTGTGCTTTATTTCTGCTGGCTTCTTTAATGGGATGTAAACCAGCCTGACATAATACCAGTTGGGTACTTTATTTGATGTTGCCAAAGGTTTAAAAACAGCCTGACAGAATAAGAAATTGTGAAAATTTAGAGGATGAATTATACCTGGTGGGATCTGATCTTGAATGGCAAATTTTAGAGTATTTTATAGGGAAGTGAAATAATGTTTGGACCTCTTATCAGGCAAAGAGAAAGTTGTTAAGAACTGCTCTAAAAACACCACCTCAGGGGGACTATATCCAAATCTCTCCGTTTACTGATGGGACGTTGAAACGTCAATACGCGGATTCATACATTTAGAACTGGACGTTGCACCAGAACTGGAAGCGCGGACTGATACATTTTTAACAGCGGTCCTGCTTCAGCCCTCCGGGGCTTCATAACAAAATACGAAAAATACCAAAATTTTAATTTTGGAAACATTGTTGTCGGTTGTTCGACTTGCCGGCTTTCGCTAAATTGCTAAATATGCGCTAGCATGCCTGTTTTAAGCTATGGTAGCGGTATGTTTTACCATGCCCGCGCCCTATAATCCGGAGCGCCTGATGTATGTGTTAAATACAGAAATAGCACCCGTAACTGAGGCTGCACCTTTTAATACGGTGCGCCCTTTGGTCGCGAACATACGGTATATAGAACATAGGGCACGTTTGTGCGTGATATCACTCCGCGTCTGTGCAACGACCACAACCTCCTATCTTTAGTATTGCTGCGCCAACTGGTGGTCTTTTGGGTTGAGGGTAACGGTGATCTATATGTAGCTATAGCGTCATTGGCCTCCACTCCAGCCACTCCTGGTAGTTCCTCAAAAACACTGAGTTTCTAGTGGATGCACAATCTGTGGAAGCCAACATAGAAACTTCTGAAGAGCCAAAGTTCTTGCAACAAAAATATAGTCCCCAATTAGGTTGTTTTGTTATCACACGACCCCGTCCCCATTATCTTAAGAGAATATAAAAGAATGAGTGGAGACAGAAGAGAGAATGAGACGTTTTTGGCGCGTGTCGCTCTTGATTTAGTGTTTATTTTTGCAGTAAACTTAAAGGAGGCCTTTTCACTTTATGTTTGATTAAATTTAAGCTGATATTCCATTCTTGACATCTTTAAATTTACAGTATTCATGGGAGTTTTATTTGGTCATTTTGCTTCTTTTTATTTCCTATTTCCCACATTTATTCATAGTTTTTATTAGATTGCAATAAATCCTATAACATTGAACAGACTGACTAAAGTCAAATGACCTGCGGTTCCCACCGATAGCCGTCATTCTGATGGGTTTTTGCTGGCTGCAGCTGAAATATTCCAATGCTCCATGTCACAGAGACAGTAAATACTAAACCCTAAAGATTCTGAAGGCATGATGTAAAATAGTAACGTATAATACAGACATTTGAAGAGACAATTAAGAGAATGTTTCCATGCTTCTAAGAGTGGCCGAGGAGCCATTTAGAACTTTATAAAGATGCATTGTGTGATACCAGGAACTAATTTAACTTCAAGGCGAAGCTGCTTCTGCTTTGTCGACCATCGACTGATCTCCTGAAAGTCCACCAGCGCTTTTTAAAAACTGAATTCTTCATCTATAGAGGGAGTAGACGGCAGATGTTTCCACAGATGCTCTTCACCAGTGGTCAGTGAGTGATGCAGCAGATGAGCGGGAGTTGACTGGCTCCAACCAGCTACCGTCTCAATGTCTCCAGCCCATAGTGTGGATTCTCTACGAGAGCAGACAGCAGCTTCACTCCTGAATCCTGCAGATGGTTCTGACTCAGGTCCAGTTCTCTGAGATGGGAGGGATTGGACCTCAGCGCCGAGGCCAGAGAGCCACAGCTGATCTCTGATAAGCTGCAGTAGTTTAATCTAAATAAAGAAGGGAAACTTTTATAAGGTTATAAGTGAAACCAGTATTCATCTGAAAGGTTAATCAAAGGCATGATCTGTAAATATTTAATTTAGTTACAGGTTAAAAAATGATAGTAATATGTGATTACCACAATTCCAACCTCTCAGGTTTGCACTGTTCCAAAGGAGAATCTATATTGTTCTGGCCCTCACTCTTCCCAGGTTCTCCCACCTCTTTCCCTCCCATCTCATCATGGAGATCCATCTCCCCTGTGGCTCATCTTTAAAGGCACAACGGCTGTTTCCGACTCCACACCCTCGTTCCCTGTTCACTACTCACTACATGGGGGACATGGATTGAGTGAACTACGTAGCGCACTCAATTTAAAGTTAGTATTCAGACAACGGCGTCATTTACGGCGCACGTAAAGTGACGTCATGGTGTCGCATAATAATACGAACCGGTCGCCGGGGAAAGTGGCCAGGTCCATTTAATTATTTTAACCCATCAGAAATACATTCAGCGGTCATTTTATGAAAATGCAATATTTTACCCTATAATTAACTTTATATAATAAAATGAAATATCAATGTCAATAATAATACAATAATAATTACTTATTACCTAAAATAATTAGTGTCCCTTGACATTTTCAAGCCAAGACGTGATGGAACATTCTCAAGTCATATTCCGCTGTAGTGAAAACATTTAATAAAGCAATTTTTCATCAAAAAATGGATCAAAGCTACTTTTCATCTTTGTAAATATTCTTTTACTGAGATTCTGTCGCCTGGTGAGGAACAGACGGTTCTGAAGAACAATTTTAAGTGTGTGTGGGGGGGGGGGGGGGGGGGGGGGGATCAGTGAAGATTGATTGATTGTTTTTACACATTTATGTTGTAATATTTTAAGATGAAAAAAAAAATTCTTATTTCCAAAAATTTCATATATCAAACCGCACAGTAGAAATTACGTTAAAAAAATGTATCCCATCAGCCTTTACGGCTGGGGGCTAGGGTGGATACATTTTCCGAGTTAGGGTGCTCGCTTGTACTTTTCGCAGTGCATTGTGGGATACATTGAGTGCACTACATAGGGTAGAGCGATGCTCACTAACAATTCGGACACTATTGCAAAATGGCGTCCACACTATTGAGTGCACTATGTAGGGTACGGGGGGGTGGGGGGTTCAGAAACAGCCAACCTGTCTTAGATGACTTCCTGTCTCCCTCACCATCTCCCTCCTCGTTGGCTGGTGTCTACCAGGCACCCTCACCTAGTAATGTCTAATTTTGGTTACCATCTGTGGGCTTTTTCATTGTCCTTAAATCAATTATCATGAATAAGTGGTCCCCGTGTGGCCCTCCCTCCTGAAGGAACTGGGCACAACACACACACTCAGAAAGTGTGAGGACCCTCGGATGGAATAATGGACATTTTTGAGAATGGTGTTTACCTCAGAGTTTCCAGTCGGCAGTTTGGAAAGTGGAGAAAACCACAGAGCAGCTTCACTCCTGAATCCAGCAGATGGTTCTGACTCAGGTCCAGTTCTCTGAGATGGGAGGGATTGGACCTCAGCGCCGAGGCCAGAGAGTCACAGCTGATCTCTGATAAGCTGCAGTCGCTTAATCTAAATACAGAAGGGAAACTTTTATAAGGTTATAAGTGAAACCAGTATTCATCTGAAAGGTTAATCAAAGGCATGATCTGTAATATTTAATTTAGTTCCAGGTTAAAAAATGATAGTAATATGTGATTACCACAATTCCAACCTCTCAGGTTTGCACTGTTCCAAAGGAGAATATATATTGTTCTGGCCCTCACTCTTCCCAGGTTCTCCCCACCTCTTTCCCTCCCATCTCATCATGGAGATCCATCTCACCTGTGGCTCATCTTTAAAGGCACAACTGTCTTAGATGACTTCCTGTCTCCTTCACCATCTCCCTCCTCGTTGGCTGCTGTCTACCAGGCACCCTCACCTAGTTTTGTCTAATTTTGGTTACCATCTGTGGGCTTTTTCATTGTCCTTAAATCAGTTTATCATGAATAAGTGGTCCGTGTGGCCCTCCCTCCTGAAGGAACTGGGCACAACACACACACTCAGAAAGTGTGAGGACCCTCGGATGGAATAATGGACATTTTTGAGAATGGTGTTTACCTCAGAGTTTCCAGTCGGCAGTTTGGAAAGTGGAGAAAACCACAGAGCAGCTTCACCCCTGGATCCTGCAGCTGGTTCTGACCCAGGTCCAGTTCTCTGAGATGGGAGGGATTGGACCTCAGCGCCGAGGCCAGAGAGCCACAGCTGATCTCTGATAAGCTGCAGAGCTCTAATCTGAAAAATGCAGGATGAGGTTATACGGTGCAGGTCTGCATGTTATCTGCGTCAGTACTAAACCTACGTTAGTTCTTAGTTGGGTCAGACCTGAATTCACAATATTACAAGGAATTTTTTTAATGTGGTGCATCACAGCAGTGTTGAGAACAGCCTCACTTCACCATCTTAGCAGCTGGTATATAGGTAGAAAAATGAAGACTGACCTGAGCCTCTCCAGTTTACAGTTTGGACTCTCCAGTGCAGAACAGAGCCGCTTCACTCCTGAATCCTGCAACGGGTTGTCGCTCAGGTCCAGAACCCTCAGATGGGAGCGGTTGGACTTCAGAGCTGAGGCCACAGAATCACAGCTGGTCTCTGATAACTGCAGCGACTTAGTCTAAAATAACAATTATTTTGAGAGAAGACAAATAAAAATCAACATGTACCAGAGCAAAACACAGCTTACAAGCAACAAACCTCTGGTCCTGCACCGGCTTATCTGCCGTATGTTCCTATTTTGGGTTCTTTCAGGGCGGTTGGACAAGATCTCCACCGTATGTAAAGTGTGTGTGGGTCAAAATACCTTCCAAGTTTGTGAGACCACATTTCTCAATAGCACTCAACTCTTGTCAGGAGTTGGGACAAAGCGACCCACTCCTGATAGCTTGTGGGCGATGCTGCAGCGACCCTGCAATCCCTACACTCTCTGGTGAAACCAAATCAAAGGTTTTAGACACTGCTGGATGCTGGAAGGGTGGCTATAGTCTGGACGCATCGTTCCCCTGACTGCACATTTCTCCAACAATGATTGGCAGCTGGTGTCACTTGTTCTCCAGATGAGAGAAGGAAAGAGAGCCCCCCCACAGTGTGTTTGATTGCCCCACTGCAAGCTCAATGCTGCCAGAAAACATTGCAGGAGCATCAATTCCCCTCAGGGCATCAACAAGGAGCTCAGGAAAAGGTGCAGCTGCCACCTACTAGAGACAAGCACACTGAGCTGAGATTCAAAGCCCTCTCCTCCCAAGAGAAGAGCTTGTTTGTTGGAGGCTCTTCTGGGCGATACCTGGTGCCACAGCTCCAGCTCAGCCCGTCTCTGGAGCTGAGGTGGAGCTTAGCAAGTTTCATGGTTCTCCACCACTTCCTCTCGCTGAGGACCTTCTCAGCTGGTGGTTTCTGCTCCACCTTCCAAGTTGAGCAGGTGATACTTCTGCATTCCTGCCACCAGTGTCTCTGCAGAAAGAGTCTTCTCTACTGTTTTATATTAGATTGTAGAAAATTAGGATTTTTGGTTGATGTCTTAGATGTTGTTGACTAAGAGCAGGTTTTTCTTTAATAACATAGAAAGATTCGATGAGAAGAGCAAATGTATTATTTTATGAGCTACTTCCACTACTATTATATACACATACTTCCATATTGTCTTAGATTGCAAGCTGCATTTATTGCATCGTTCATAGAAAGTCATATTTGTGAGGAGAAAAACTCCAATAAGGTCATTTTCTTTAATGACCATTACAACAGAAGGAGGCGATGAACAAACAGATTTATCTAAAAATGTGTGAAAACTTATGTATGGAAACCTTTTTAAAATGGTTGCATTGTGTAGAATCGGTGTAGAATCAACTTGTTGACTTCTGATTTGGACTCCAATGGAAGTGAGGTGCAACAATTGTGGATGCTGAAAGCTTCAGATCTTCATGAAGGTTTCTGTGGTTGGACTGACCTGCTGCCCCTTTAAGAGGGAGGCAGGTTTGGGCTTCTGGCTGGAATGAAGCCACCTCAGATGAGAATGACTGCAGGCTTTCGGTACCAAGGTTTAACAGGGGGCTCACTTCACACTTGGGCTTTTCTCTTTTTTGGGATGGCTTTTCTCAGGAGAGAAGGGGCATGGCACACTGCAGCAGCTTTCTTTTGGGGTTTTCTAGTTTTCCTTCTGATCTTTAAAAGACAGGAAGAACCATTTTTGATTGGTCTGAATGTTTGGGCGGTTTTGTGGCCAGCCTAAAATAAAACAAGACAAATCTACAACTGATACTTCCTTTCTAGTCATTGATGACCATCCTCACATGGGACAGATTTCCACAACCAATTTAATACTGCAAATCTGTCCTGTGTGGTCTTTTTTCTGAGAACTGTAACACTACGTTTATAACAAAGATCAAACATGGAAACATTTATTGTCTAACTAGTTACACCTGGGAAAGTACTGGATCATCTCTGACTGACCTGAGAGTCTCCAGCTCACAGAGAGGATCCTGGAGAAAACCACAGAGCAGCTTCACTGCTGGATCCTTCAGCTGGTTCTGTCTCAGGTCCAGAACCCTCAGATGGGAGGGATTGGACCTCAGCGCCGAGGCCAGAGAGCCACAGCTGATCTCTGATAAACTGCAGCACCTCAGTCTGGAAAAGGAATAAATGGGCAAATAAAAACACATTTCTAAATCTGAAAATGAAGAGAAAAGCAGAAAATGTAAAGAAATTTAGAAAAGACCAGCAGAGGCCTCCTGACCTGAGCGTCTCCAGTCTGCAGTTTGGATGCATCATTGCAGAAGACAGGAACTTTACTTTGGCATCTGTCAGGCTTTGGTTCCATCTTAAGCTCAGCTCCCGTAGATGAGAAGG
This sequence comes from Takifugu flavidus, assembly GCF_003711565.1. NCBI lineage: Eukaryota > Metazoa > Chordata > Actinopteri > Tetraodontiformes > Tetraodontidae > Takifugu > Takifugu flavidus. The sequence goes on along the minus strand of NW_026622126.1, from coordinate 5,283 downwards.
GTTTGACGTCATTGCTGAGGCCACAACTTCCCAATGACTCATTGAAAGAAGACTATAAGACAGTCTGTTGTGTATGAAACAAAAATAGTGAGTCAAACTTGGGATTTCTCATCAACTTATCTGAGAATCTACCTCAACACAAATGTAGCTCATTTCCTGGAAAAGCTAAATTCAACACCGTAGAGCAACAGTTTGAACGACCATCAGATCTGAAATGCAACTGAATTATTCTCAACATTTGTCTTATTTTAGAACAGCTCATAATTACTCAATATTTAAAATGATTATAGCAAATGGTTTAAAGAAACGTGCATCTTTTTATCTGTCTATGGGCTCTTTGGATATTTTGCATTTCATCCAATTTGTACGATGGTGCGTCAAGTCTTAATTCAGCGATCCGATCGATGACATCAGAGTCTCTGGTTGCATCGATTGCCCTCAGCTTCTGTTCTATCTGCCTGTTTCCCTTCAAATCATTTTCACTGCACCTTTTGTTGCTAGTGATGAAGTTGCCACCTAACGGGTGTGGAAAGGGTCCAACAACTTTGTGGGTCACATAAAGGCTCCAAACGGAACCGCCACAAAGACCTAAAACACCCATTTAAACCAACGAGGCCGGCTGTTTTTACGTTGAACAAATGAAGCAAAATAGTCACGTGTCATTAGTTAAAATGTGTTTTTCTGTCGTTAGAATACGATGTATACAAACAAACAAAAGTGATTTAATGACATGACAGTAATTTCATGATAGTCAGTTAACTTGTGGCTCCTATTATTCCTGCCTTATGTTGGTTTGTCTGGATTGACCTTTGAACTTATATCCAGCCAGTGTTGAACATTTCTGGATGAATTGTTGTTGTTTTTAATTTATGGACGCTGCAATGGAGATAAAGAATTGAAGGAATGACCACTGGAGGGGGTATTGCTACCTGACATGATCCACTCACTTGATTTAAACGCCGATGTCCGGCCCCAAAAATCTTTACTTACTCGGCCTTCCTGCAGTTCCTCACAGCTGGAATCAGGCGACGTCGTCCCTCATCTGAGGTGTTGTACTGCTGCAGGTTCAGCTCATCCAGAACCTCCTCTGACATCTGCAGCAGGTAGGCCAGAGCTGAACAGTGGATCTCTGACAGTTTCCTCTCTGATTTCTCCCCTGACTTCAGGAACTCTTGGATCTCCTGATGGACTGACTGATCCTTCATCTCCATCAGACAGTGGAAGATGTTGATGCTTCTGTCTGGGGAGAATTCATCACTGTTCAGCTCCTTCAGGTTGTTGAGGACCTTCTGGATGGTTTCTGGGTGGCTGTCCCTCTGATCCAACAGTCCACCCAAGATCCTCTGATTGGACTCCAGAGAGAGACCATGAAGGAAGCGAACAAACAAGTCCAGGTGGCCATTTTCACTTTTGAGAGATTTCATTAGTGCTCTCCAGAGGAAGTCATCAAGAGATGTGACTGGATCGTTATTAAACAACCCAGCAAACCAGGAAAAGGGGTTTGGTTCAGAATATTTTAGGAACTGACTAAGAACCGCTGTGTCTTTCCTGGTGTAACAGTGGAACATGTAGACGGCAGCCAGAAACTCCTGAACGCTCAGATGAACAAAGCAGTAGACTGATTTCTGGAAGATCACACTCTCTCTCTTGAAGATCTCTGTACAAACTCCTGAGTACACCGACACCTCGGAGACGTCCAGTCCACATCGCTCCAGGTCTTCTGAGTAGAACATGATGTTTCCTTTCTCCAGATGTTCAAACGCCAGCCGACCCAACTTCAGAAGGAGTTCTTTATCAGCCTCAGTCAGTTTCCCTGGTCTCTGCTTTCCTCCATACTTCTGCTTCTTCCTCTTTATCTGAACCATCAGGAAGTGTGAGTAGAGGTCAGTCAGGGTTTGGGGCAGCTCTCCTCTCTGGTCTCTGGTCATCATGTCCTCCAGAACTATAGCAGTGATCCAGCAGAAAACTGGGATCAGACACATGATGTGGAGGCTCCTGGAGGCCTTGATGTGTGAGATGATTCTCTTGGACAGATCTTCATCACTGAACCTCCTCCTGAAGTACTCCTCCTTCTGGGAGTCAGTGAAGCCTCGTACTTCTGTGATCCTGTCAACACACGAGGGAGGAATCTGATGGGCTGCTGCAGGTCTGGAGGTGATCCAGATGAGAGCTGAGGGAAGCAGGTTCCCCTGGATGAGGTTCACCAGGAGCACGCCAACTGACGATGCTTGTGTGACATCAGAGATGACCTGATGCTTGTTGAAACCCAGTGAAAATCTGCTTTCATCCAGGCCATCAAAGATGAACAGAAGTTTCCAGACAGTCAGATCTTCTGCTCTGATCTTCTGTAATGTTGGATGGAAAACATGAAGCAGTGAGAGAAGACTGTGCTGCTCATCTCTGATCAAGTTCAGCTCCCTGCATGAGAGCGGAAGCACCAGACTGATGTCTTGGTTCTCCAAACCTTCTGCCCAGTCCAGACTGAACTTCTGCACTGAGAAGGTTTTTCCAACGCCGGCGACACCGTTGGTCAGAACCACTCTGATGTGTCTCTGTTGCTCAGATAAGACTTTGAAGATGTCCTGGCACTTGATTGGAGTGTCCTTGATGTTCTTCTTGGAGGTTCTCTCAAGCTGTCTCACCTCATGTTGTGTGTCCACCTCCTCACTTTGTCCCTCAGTGACGTAGAGCTCAGTGTAGATCTTGTTCAGCAGGGTTCCACTTCCTGCTTCATGAGTTCCTTCAGTCACATGTTCACATCTTCTCTTCAGACTCATCTTATGACCTTCTATCACCTCCTGCAGTTCACCACCCTCTAAAACAAACAATCTTTTAAATCCTTTTACAATTGTCATCTACAGCAGTAACACAGATGTCCTCAACTGGAAAATATTCTGTCATGTTTGAATGATAGAAGCAACAGTCGGGTAATGACCCGTCTCACTGTCAGTTTGAAATGTTATGTCTTCTTATGTACACCTATTCTTTTATTTCATTGGGTTTCAATGTAATTTAGTCTATAACAACCATTTCCATGTCTTCCAAGAGTTTGCTTGGACTAAACAGCTGGTAAAAGCTGGATGATATTTAGAAAAACACATCAAACCTTCTCCAAACACATCATACTCAGCAGACCCATTGTCCTGTAAAGGTCACCTGCCTTCAGCTCTTTAACACTTTCCAGAACTAAATGACTAAATGTTGCTAAATACTGTCTAAGCATTTAGGAAGGTCTGAAGAGGGTCCAGGGGTTCCAGTGGAACCAAACAAGAGCTCTCTGGATCTTCTCTTGCACATTGTAAATACACAAGTTGTTCCTTTATTCCGACCCAAAAGTATCTTATAAATACAAATGTACGAGCTTACGTGAGACGCTGTTGTTCAGGTCGGCGGTCTGCAGTTCAGTTCTCCGTTTCTTTTCACCCTCGGGACAGGAGGAATCTCCAATGGAAGCAGACCGTTTCTGACACCTGTCAAAAATGGGAATAGTGGTTATACATGTCTACTGGGCGTTAGCAACGCCTAAGAAAGGCTGCGTTCACTTCTACTTTCAGTTTGCTCTGACAGTTGAAGATTGAATGAACACTGAGCAAAAAACATAAAGTTATTTACGTTCTAACAAGCTCGTTTAGTTGGAGAAAAGTGTATTTGATCTAAGTGTTTAGTGGCTTTTCCTCATTGTGAATTTATGTTAAAAATAAAAGTGCCAAATCAGGAACATAAACTCATAGAATAGAACAAAAGTTCTCCATTTATGCTCCAAATACAGTCGTCTGGTCTCTGAAACTGCTCATTAAATAGCACAGAGGTCACGCGTATTCAAAAGCTTATTTCAACCATTTAGAAATGACTGATATTGTTGTCTATGGGTTTATTAGAACCAGGAGCCTTATAAATAGACTTTTTAATGAATTTTCATGACATGTGGTGGAACAGTGTGGCAGAACAAGCTGCACAGACCTGCCATGTCTTACCCATCCGTATCTAAATGGAGAGCTGGAGCACTCTGCAATGATGGATATTGTTGGGAAACTGTTAGGTCCATTATGTTAAAGTTATCTCTTATTTGCTTTTACCTTGTTATATTCCTTATTCTTGTTATACTGTCTCTCATTACTTAATGTTTCTTATTATTTGCTAATGCTTAATGTTCATGATGCTTGGTATGTCAACTCGAACTTCTCTGGTCGAGGGCGACAGAAATGCGGCGGCTGTTGGAGAAGTGGCCTTGACTGGAGACAGAGCTGCAGAGCATGACACAGGAGATGTTCTCTTAATCTGTCTGATATAGAAGAATGTGCTGTTTGTGAGCTAAGCTAATCAAAACAGTGAAGGCCTACGTATAATCTCACCATTATGATTTACAGTCTCTTGCTCTGTTGGAGACCTACTATCTTGTGTTTTCCCTCTCCCTTAGACACATTTGACTTCTGTAACTAGGGACCTCCTAATCTCAATAAAACAAGGATGGCGGGAGGTGTGCGTCAGAGCGTGTTGGAGATCTGTAACTGAGCACATCTCTCCGTTCTCCTTGCAAGTAAATTCCAAACTGTTGTCTTTGCCTCATTTGTGTTTCTCGTGTTTCAGGTTGTTTGAACCTAACATTTTGGTCCTTCGAGCCGGATTCCAACACACCTGAAGGGTCCAGTGGGTGAGGCTGAACCTCAGGAAAGACCGTGGCCACGGCAGGCCGCCTCAAAGCGACCTAAGATACCCTTTCCGGGACTGGGCTTCGGCTCACTGATTGGACCCTGATGGTTGACGGAATTCCAGGAGGAAAGACAACAGTGGTGAGCATGTCTTGAATTCAAAAGTGTGTGTGTGTGATGATTGTCGGGGACTTAATGTAAAAATTGCGATAGACACTAAGGCAGTGTTTTGGGAGAGAGGAACCCGAAAATCCTCTGTAAGACGCAATGAGAAACAAACCCTGTGAATACTAGTCAATGGCAGGTAAACAAGAGTACTAAGGGAAGTACCAAGGCAGGGCGAGGGAGTCCTGGCCACGTGAAAAAGAAATTAAGTCACGACAAATCATCCAGAGTGATTGTGAGTGTGAAAGGATTGTTAAATACCACTAGGTATTTTCAATCATACCAAAGCAGTGGGACAGGAAGTGATGAGGCCCTTGTGGATGCAGAGGCAAGACTCTCCACTCGAAAGAGTTGAAGTGAGAAGTACCACAACGGTTTGATTAATTAAAAATAAAAATGGGGGCAAGTAAAAGCAAACAAAGGCCCAGAGATGAATTGCGGTGTAAGGATTGGAAATTCATCGACGGAC
>NW_026622125.1:0-15654 GCF_003711565.1 Takifugu flavidus | reverse complement strand
ACTGTTATCAGGTGACTAGAATGTCCCAAGTGTTCGAATTTTAATTAAAGTGAATACAACACACCAAGTGTTCAATATTAAGTGAATACAACACACCAAGTGTTCAATATTAAGTGAATACGGCACCCCGTGCACAATGCAACCAACGAACGATTGAGAAGACAGGAAGTGAAAGAGGATATATGAACATACGATTTTATAACATATGAAAGAGGATATATGAGCATGTGACTTAATAACATATGAAAGAGGATATATGAACATGTGACTAATAACATATGAAAGAGGATATATGAACAGATGACTTAATAACATATGAAAGAGGATATATGAACATGTGACTTAATAACATGAAAGAGGATATATGAACATGTGACTTAATAACATATGAAGAGGATATATGAGCATGTGACTTAATAACATATGAAAGAGGATATATGAACATGTGACTAATAACATATGAAAGAGGATATATGAACAGATGACTTAATAACATATGAAAGAGGATATATGAACATGTGACTTAATATCATGAAAGAGGATATATGAACCTATGACTTAATAACATATGAAAGAGGATATATGAACATGTGACTTAATACCATATGAAAGAGGATATATGAACATGTGACTTAATAACATATGAAAGAGGATATATGAACATGTGACTTAATAACATATGAAAGAGGATATATGAACATATGACTTAATACATATGAAAGAGGATATATGAACATATGACTTAATAACATATGAAAGAGGATATATGAACATATGACTCAATAACATATGAAAGAGGATATATGAACATATGACTTAATAACATATGAAAGAGGATATATGAACATATGACTTAATAACGTATGAAAGAGGATATATGAACATGTGACTTAATAACATATGAAAGAGATATATGAACATGTGACTTAATACCATATGAAAGAGGATATATGAACATGTGACTTAATACCATATGAAAGAGGATATATGAACCTATGACTTAATAACACATGAAAGAGGATATATGAACCTATGACTTAATAACATATGAAAGAGGATATATGAACATGTGGTTAAACACATAGATATAGAAGCATCAGTAGCTTCATTTGAGTTCTGAGCTTTGGTGTCTGTGTGGAGCTGTGAAACCACAAGAAGAGGGAGGAGCCATCAGCTGTACGCAGAGATCAAGCCGGCTGTGGATGGAGCCACTACATCATTAAACACATGCGCAACAAGAACGACTACAATGAGCTCAGAGGGTTCAAACAGAGTCCTCAACCCAAAGTCTGATTTAAAAAGATCAAAAGTGGCGTAAATGTCTGGTCCTGACAGGAGAAGGATAACTGGAGCAGCATCGCTCGTACAGTAGACCCACTCTGCCTCTTCCTGGTTACCCCGGTGATGACCTTTGGCACCGTAATCATCTTTCTGAGGGGAATCTGTAACCAACCTCCTCATCTGCCCTTCAAAGGAGCCCCGCATGACTCCAGAGAGGAGAACCCACGCCTGCTGTGATGCACACACACAGCCAGGGCTTTTTCCATCGCCATCGTTTCTCTGGGGGAAATGTTGCATTTCTTTATCTTAATAACAACAAATCTTTAGTTTGTTCTATAGGAGCTCCATATGTTTAGTGTCAAAGACTTCTTAGATTGTGTTCATTGCTGGCACATAAAGAAAAATGCTTTGATTTTACTAAAGTGACACAAACCCATCTCAACACTGTTTTTTATATCCTCTATATTATTGTGCGTAGTCTGTGTAACTGTTGTGCTTTATTTCTGCTGGCTTCTTTAATGGGATGTAAACCAGCCTGACATAATACCAGTTGAGTACTTTATTTGATGTTGCCAAAGGTTTAAAAACAGACAGAATAAGAATTGTGAAAATTTAGAGGATGAATTATACCTGGTGGGATCTGATCTTGAATGGCAAATTTTAGAGTATTTTATAGGGAAGTGAAATAATGTTTGGACCTCTTATCAGGCAAAGAGAAAGTTGTTAAGAACTGCTCTAAAAACACCACCTCAGGGGGACTATATCCAAATCTCTCCCTTTACTGATGGGACGTTGAAACGTCAATACGCGGATTCATACATTTAGAACTGGACGTTGCACCAGAACTGGAAGCGCGGACTGATACATTTTTAACAGCGGTCCTGCTTCAGCCCTCCGGGGCTTAATAACAAAATACGAAAAATACGAAAATTTTAATTTTGGAAACATTGTTGTCGTTGTTCGACTTGCCGGCTTTTGCAAAATTGCTAAATACGCGCTAGCATGCCTGTTTTAAGCTATCGTAGCGGTATGTTTTACCATGCCCGCGCCCTATAATCCGGAGCGCCTGATGTATGTGTTAAATACAGAAATAGCACCCGTAACTGAGGCGGCACCTTTTAATACGGTGCGCCCTTTGGTCGCGAACATACGGGATATAGAACATAGGGCACGTTTGTGCGTGATATCACTCCGCGTCTGCGCAACGACCACAACCTCCTATCTTTAGTATTGCTGCGCCAACTGGTGGTCTTTTGGGTTGAGGATAACGGTGATCTATATGTAGCTATATGTAGCTATAGCGTCATTGGGCTCCACTCCAGCCACTCCTGGTAGTTCCTCAAAAACACTGAGTTTCTAGTGGATGCACAATCTGTGGAAGCCAACATAGAAACTTCTGAAGAGCCAAAGTTCTTGCAACAAAAATATAGTCCCCAATTAGCTTGTTTTGTTATCACATGACCCCGTCCCCATTATCTGAAGAGAATATAAAAGAATGAGTGGAGACAGAAGAGAGAATGAGACGTTTTTGGCGCGTGTTGCTCTTGATTTTGTGTTTATTTTTGCAGTAAACTTAAAGGAGGCCTTTTCACTTTATGTTTGATTCCATTTAAGCTGATATTCCATTCTTGACATCTTTAAATTTACACTATTCATGGGAGATTTATTTGGTCATTTTGCTTCTTTTTATTTCCTATTTCCCACATTTATTCATAGTTTTTATTAGATGGCAATAAATCCTATAACATTGAACAGACTGACTAAAGTCAAATGAGCTGCGGTTCCCACCGATAGCCGTCATTCTGATGGGTTTTTGCTGGCTGCAGCTGAAATATTCCAATGCTCCATGTCACAGAGACAGTAAATACTAAACCCTAAAGATTCTGAAGGCATGATGTAAAATAGTAACGTATAATACAGACATTTGAAGAGACAATTAAGAGAATGTTTTCATGCTTCTAAGAGTGGCCGAGGAGCCATTTAGAACTTTATAAAGATGCATTGTGTGATACCAGGAACTAATTTAACTTCAAGGCGAAGCTGCTTCTGCTTTGTCGACCATCGACTGATCTCCTGAAAGTCCACCAGCGCTTTTTAAAAACTGAATTCTTCATCTATGGAGGGAGTAGACGGCAGATGTTTCCACAGATGCTCTTCACCAGTGGTCAGTGAGTGATGCAGCAGATGAGCGGGAGTTGACTGGCTCCAACCAGCTACTGACTCAATGTCTCCAGCCCATAGTGTGGATTCTCTACGAGAGCAGACAGCAGCTTCACTCCTGAATCCTTCAGCTGGTTCTGACTCAGGTCCAGTTCTCTGAGATGGGAGGGATTGGACCTCAGCGCCGAGGCCAGAGAGCCACAGCTGATCTCTGATAAGCTGCAGAGCCTTAATCTAAATAAAGAAGGGAAACTTTTATAAGGTTATAAGTGAAACCAGGCACCAAGACCCAAACAAAGTAATGTTGTCTATGCTGTACAGTGCCAGGAGGAATGCAAGGAACTGTACATTGGGGAAACCAAACAACCTCTCCACAGAAGAATGGCACAACACAGACGTGCCACCTCTTCGGGTCAGGATTCAGCAGTCCACTTACACTTAAAGGAGAGTGGGCACTCCTTCGAGGACAGCCAAGTAAGGATACTGGCCAGAGAAGACCGCTGGTTTGAAAGGGGGGTTAAGGAAGCTATCCATGTTAAATTGGAGAAACCATCCTTGAACAGAGGTGGTGGCCTGAGGCACTTCCTATCACCCACATACAATGCAGTCCTCCACTCCTTCCAACAGCAAAACAAACATTCACACCATTCCAGGAGACCCAGTGACTCATCACCATGTGACCCAGCAGACAAAGGGGAGACACCTCAACAGAAACTAGGTGAACGACCCGACCAACGACCCTGCTAACGACTCTCAGGTGACCACCCGGATCATTAGCATGCAAATGGTCCACAGGGGCTATATATTTTCAAGCTCTCTCCCAAGCGATTTCAGAACTGAAGAAGCCTTCTGGATAGAAGGCGAAACGTCTTCAAGAGAAGAACCCAGTCCAGTTGACAGAGAAAACTACCTTGGATACAATGACCTGGATGACTGAGAATTTACACAGACATAAGTGAAACCAGTATTCATCTGAAAGGTTAATCAAAGGCATGATCTGTAAATACTGTATTTAATTTAGTTACAGGTTAAAAAATGATAGTAATATGTAATTACCACAATTCCAACCTCTCAGGTTTGCACTGTTCCAGAGGAGAATATATATTGTTCTGGCCCTCACTCTTCCCAGGTTCTCCCACCTCTTTCCCTCCCATCTCATCATGGAGATCCATCTCACCTGGGGCTCATCTTTAAAGGCACAACCTGTCTTAGATGACTTCCTGTCTCCCTCACCATCTCCCTCCTCGTTGGCTGGTGTCTACCAGGCACCCTCACCTAGTTTTGTCTAATTTTGGTTACCATCTGTCGGCTTTTTCATTGTCCTTGAACCAATTTATCATGAATAAGTGGTCCCCGTGTGGCCCTCCCTCCTGAAGGAACTGGGCACAACACACACACTCAGAAAGTGTGAGGACCCTCGGATGAATAATGGACATTTTTGAGAATGGTGTTTACCTCAGAGTTTCCAGTCGGCAGTTTGGAAAGTGGAGAAAACCACAGAGCAGCTTCACTCCTGAATCCTGCAGCTGGTTCTGACTCAGGTCCAGTTCTCTGAGATGGGAGGGATTGGACCTCAGCGCCGAGGCCAGAGAGCCACAGCTGATCTCTGACAAGCTGCAGCAAATCAATCTGAAAAATGCAGGATGAGGTTATACGGTGCAGGTCTGCATGTATCTGCGTCAGTACTAAACCTACGTTAGTTCTTAGTTGGGTCAGACCTGAATTCACGATATTCCAAGGAATTTTTTTAATGTGGTGCATCACAGCAGTGTTGAGAACAGCCTCACTTCACCATCTTAGCAGCTGGTATATAGGTAGAAACATGAAGACTGACCTGAGCCTCTCCAGTTTACAGTTTGGACTCTCCAGTCCAGAACAGAGCCGCTTCACTCCTGAATCCTGCAACGTGTTGAAGCTCGGGTCCAGAACCCTCAGATGGGAGAGGTTGGACTTCAGAGCTGAGGCCACAGAATCACAGCTGGTCTCTGATAAACTGCAGCCACTCAGACTAAAATAACAATTATTTTGAGAGAAAACAAATAAAAATCAACATGTACCAGAACAAAACACAGCTTACAAGCAACAAACCTCTGGTCCTGCACCGGCTTATCTGCCGTATGTTCCTATTTTGGGTTCTTTCAGGGCGGTTGGACAAGATCTACAGCGTATGTAAAGTGTGTGTGGGTCAAAATACCTTCCAAGTTTGTGAGACCACATTTTTCAATAGCACTCAACTCTTGTCAGGAGTTGGGACAAAGCGACCCACTCCTGATAGCTTGTGGGCGATGCTGCAGCGACCCTGCAATCCCTACACTCTCTGGTGAAACCAAATCAAAGGTTTTAGACACTGCTGGATGCTGGAAGGGTGGCTATAGTCTGGACGCATCGTTCCCCTGACTGCACATTTCTCCAACAATGATTGGCAGCTGGTGTCACTTGTTCTCCAGATGAGAGAAGGAAAGAGAGCCCCCCCACAGTGTGTTTGATTGCCCCACTGCAAGCTCAATGCTGCCAGAAAACATTGCAGGAGCATCAATTCCCCTCAGGGCATCAACAAGGAGCTCAGGAAAAGGTGCAGCTGCCACCTACTAGAGACAAGCACACTGAGCTGAGATTCAAAGCCCTCTCCTCCCAAGAGAAGAGCTTGTTTGTTGGAGGCTCTTCTGGGCGATACCTGGTGCCACAGCTCCAGCTCAGCCCGTCTCTGGAGCTGAGGTGGAGCTGAGCAAGTTTCATGGTTCTCCACCACTTCCTCTGGCTGAGGACCTTCTCAGCTGGTGGTTTCTGCTCCACCTTCCAAGTTGAGCAGGTGATACTTCTGCATTCCTGCCACCAGTGTCTCTGCAGAAAGACTCTTCTCTACTGTTTTATATTAGATGTAGAAAATTAGGATTTTTGGTTGATGTCTTAGATGTGTTGACTAAGAGCAGGTTTTTCTTTAATAACATAGAGAGATTCGATGAGAAGAGCAAATGTATTATTTTATGAGCTACTTCCACTACTATTATATACACATACTTCCATATTGTCTTAGATTGCAAGCTGCGTTATTGCATCGTTCATAGAAAGTCATATTTGTGAGGAGAAAAACTCCAATAAGGTCATTTTCTTTAATGACCATTACAACAGAAGGAGGTGATGAACAAACAGATTTATCTAAAAATGTGTGAAAACGTATGGATGGAAACCTTTTTAAAATGGTTGCATTGTGTAGAATCGGTGTAGAATCAACTTGTTGACTTCTGATTTGGACTCCAATGGAAGTGAGGTGCAACAATTGTGGATGCTGAAAGCTTCTGATCTTCATGAAGGTTTCTGTGGTTGGACTGACCTGCTGCCCCTTTAAGAGGGAGGCAGGTTTGGGCTTCTGGCTGGAATGAAGCCACCTCAGATGAGAATGACTGCAGGCTTTCGGTACCAAGGTTTAACAGGGGCTCACTTCACACTTGGGCTTTTCTCTTTTTTGGGATGGCTTTTCTCAGTAGAGAAGGGGCATGGCACACTGCAGCAGCTTTCTTTTTGGGGTTCTAGTTTTCCTTCTGATCTTAAAAGACAGGAAGAACCATTTTTGATTGGTCTGAATGTTTGGGCGGTTTTGTGGCCAGCCTAAAATAAAACAAGACAAATCTACAACTGATACTTCCTTTCTAGTCATTGATGACCATCCTCACATGGGACAGATTCCACAACCAATTTAATACTGCAAATCTGTCCTGTGTGGTCTTTTTCTGAGAACTGTAACACTACGTTTATAACAAAGATCAAACATGTAAACAGTTATTGTCTAACTAGTTACACCTGGGAAAGTACTGGATCATCTCTGACTGACCTGAGAGTCTCCAGCTTACAGAGAGGATCCTGGAGAGCACCACAGAGCTGCTTCACCCCTGGATCCTCCAGGTGGTTCCTACTCAGGTCCAGTTCTCTGAGATGGGAGGGATTGGACCTCAGCGCCGAGAGCCACAGCTGATCTCTGATAACCTGCAGCTGCTCAGTCTGGATAAGGAATCATGGCAAGAAATGATCTCTTATTGGAGGAAAAGTCATATTACACTTGCTCAAAATCATTATTTCATTTTATTTCATTATTTAATCAGGGCCCTTGGAGTCAGGAGAGCTCTGGACCCCCACTGATAAACTGGGATATTACAGCAACAACATAGTTAAAAAGTATCTATAAAATTGACTTTCATGGCTCATTTAAATTCATACTACACTTCTCTTCTCCAAAAGTCAATGGAGTTTATCTTGAAGCCTTTCATTGTTTAGTTGTTATGTCGAAGATAAAAGGAAGCTGACCTGAGAGTCTCCAGCTCACAGAGAGGATCCTGGAGAGCACCACAGAGCAGCTTCACTCCTGGATCCTCTAGACTGATGTAGCTCAGGTCCAGAACCCTCAGATGGGAGGGATGGGACCTCAGCGCCGAGGCCAGAGAGCCACAGCTGATCTCTGATAAACTGCAGAACCACAGCCTGGAAAAGGAATAAATGGGGCAAATAAAAACACATTTCTAAATCTGAAAATGAAGAGAAAAGCAGAAAATGTAAAGAAATTTAGAAAAGACCAACAGAGGCCTCCTGACCTGAGCGCCTCCAGTCTGCAGTTTGGATGCATCATTCCAGAAGACAGTAACTTTACTCCGGCATCTGTCAGGCTTTGTTCCATCTTAAGCTCAGCTCCCGTAGATGAGAAGGGTTTGACGTCATTGCTGAGGTCCAACTTCCCAATCACTCGTTGAAAGAAAACTATCAGACAGTCTGTTGTGTATGAACAAAAATAGTGAGTCAAACTTTGGGATTTCTCATCAACTTATCTGAGAATCTACCTCAACACAAATGTAGCTCATTTCCTGGAAAAGCTAAATTCAACACCGTAGAGCAACAGTTTGAACGACCATCAGATCTGAAATGCAACTGAATTATTCTCAACATTTGTCTTATTTTAGAACAGCTCATAATTACTCAATATTTAAAATGATTGTAGCAAATGGTTTAAAGAAACGTGCATCTTTTTATCTGTCTATCGGCTCTTTGGATATTTTGCATTTCATCCAATTTGTACGATGGTGCGTCAAGTCTTAATTCAGCGATCCGATCGATGACATCAGAGTCTCTGGTTGCATCGATTGCCCTCAGCTTCTGTTCTATCTGCCTGTTTCCCTTCAAATCATTTCACTGCACCTTTTGTTGCTAGTGATGAAGTTGCCACCTAACGGGTGTGGAAAGCTCAAACAACTTTGTGGGTCACATAAAGGCTCCAAACGGACCGCCACAAAGACCTAAAACACCCATTTAAACCAACGAGGCCGGCTGTTTTTACGTTGAACAAATGAAGCAAAATAGTCACGTGTCATTAGTTAAAATGTGTTTTTCTGTCGTTAGAATACGATGTATACAAACAAACAAAAGTGATTTAATGACATGACAGTAATTTCATGATAGTCAGTTAACTTGTGGCTCCTATTATTCCTGCCTTATGTTGGTTTGTCTGGATTGACCTTTGAACTTATATCCAGCCAGTGTTGAACATTTCTGGATGAATTGTTGTTGTTTTTAATTTATGGACGCTGCAATGGAGATAAAGAATTGAAGGAATGACCACTGGAGGGGGTATTGCTACCTGACATGATCCACTCGCTTGATTTAAACGCCGATGTCCGGCCCTAAAATCTTACTTACTGGAACTTCCTGCAGTTCCTCACAGCTGGAATCAGGCGACGTCGTCCCTCATCTGAGGTGTTGTACTGCTGCAGGTTCAGCTCATCCAGAACCTCCTCTGACATCTGCAGCAGGTAGGCCAGAGCTGAACAGTGGATCTCTGACAGTCTCCTCTGATTTCCTCTCTGACTTCAGGAACTCTTGGATCTCCTGATGGACTGACTGATCCTTCATCTCCATCAGACAGTGGAAGATGTTGATGCTTCTGTCTGGGGAGATTCCATCACTGTTCTCTTCTTCAGGTTGTTGAGGACCTTCTGGATGGTTTCTGGGTGGTTCTCCGTCTGATCCAACAGTCCACCCAAGATCCTCTGATTGGACTCCAGAGAGAGACCATGAAGGAAGCGAACAAACAAGTCCAGGTGGCCATTTTCACCTTTCAAGAGATTTCATTAGTGCTCTCCTGAGGAAGCCATCAAGAGATGTGACTGGTTCAGAATATTCTAGGAACTGACTTATAACCGCTGTGTCTTTCCTGGTGTAACGGTGGAACATGTAGACGGCAGCCAGAAACTCCTGAACGCTCAGATGAACAAAGCAGTAGACTGATTTCTGGAAGATCACACTCTCTCTCTTGAAGATCTCTGTACAAACTCCTGAGTACACCGACACCTCGGAGACGTCCAGTGCACATCGCTCCAGGTCTTCTGAGTAGAACATGATGTTTCCTTTCTCCAGATGTTCAAACGCCAGCCAACCCAACTTCAGAAGGAGTTCTTTATCAGCCTCAGTCAGTTCCTCTGGTCTCTGCTTTCCTCCATACTTCTGCTTCTTCCTCTTCATCTGAACCCTCAGGAAGTGTGAGTAGAGGTCAGTCAGGGTTTGGGGCAGCTCTCCTCTCTGGTCTCTGGTCATCATGTCCTCCAGAACTATAGCAGTGATCCAGCAGAAAACTGGGATCAGACACATGATGTGGAGGCTCCTGGAGGCCTTGATGTGTGAGATGATTCTCTTGGACAGATCTTCATCACTGAACCTCCTCCTGAAGTACTCCTCCTTCTGGGAGTCAGTGAAGCCTCGTACTTCTGTGATCCTGTCAACACACGAGGGAGGAATCTGATGGGCTGCTGCAGGTCTGGAGGTGATCCAGATGAGAGCTGAGGGAAGCAGGTTCCCCTGGATGAGGTTCACCAGGAGCACGCCAACGGACGATACTTGTGTGACATCAGAGATGACCGATGCTTGTTGAAACCCAGTGAAAACCTGCTTTCATCCAGGCCATCAAAGATGAACAGAAGTTTCCAGACAGTCAGATCTTCTGCTCTGATCTTCTGTAATGTTGGATGGAAAACATGAAGCAGTGAGAGAAGACTGTGCTGCTCATCTCTGATCAAGTTCAGCTCCCTCCATGAGAGCGGAAGCACCAGACTGATGTCTTGGTTCTCCAAACCTTCTGCCCAGTCCAGACTGAACTTCTGCACTGAGAAGGTTTTTCCAACGCCGGCGACACCGTTGGTCAGAACCACTCTGATGTGTCTCTGTTGCTCAGATAAGACTTTGAAGATGTCCTGGCACTTGATTGGAGTGTCCTGGATGTTCTTCTGGGAGGTTCTCTCAAGCTGTCTCACCTCATGTTGTGTGTCCACCTCCTCACTTTGTCCCTCAGTGATGTAGAGCTCAGTGTAGATCTTGTTCAGCAGGGTTCCACTTCCTGCTTCATGAGTTCCTTCAGTCACATGTTCACATCTTCTCTTCAGACTCATCTTATGACCTTCTATCACCTCCTGCAGTTCACCACCCTCTGAAACAAACAATCTTTTAAATCCTTTTACAATTGTCATCTACAGCAGTAACACAGATGTCCTCAACTGGAAAATATTCTGTCATGTTTGAATGATAGAAGCAACAGTCGGGTCATGACCCATCTTACTGTCAGTTTGAAATGTTATGTCTTCTTATGTACACCTATTCTTTTATTTCATTGGGTTTCAATGTAATTTAGTCTATAACAACCATTTCCATGTCTTCCAAGAGTTTGCTTGGACTAAACAGCTGGTAAAAGCTGGATGATATTTAGAAAAACACATCAAACCTTCTCCAAACACATCATACTCAGCAGACCCATTGTCCTGTAAAGGTCACCTGCCTTCAGCTCTTTAACACTTTCCAGAACTAAATGACTAAATGTTGCTAAATACTGTCTAAGCATTTAGGAAGGTCTTCAGAGGGTCCAGGGGTTCCAGTGGAACCAAACAAGAGCTCTCTGGATCTTCTCTTGCACATTGTAAATATACAAGTTGTTCCTTTATTCCGACCCAAAAGTATCTTATAAATACAAATGTACGAGCTTACGTGAGACGCTGTTGTTCAGGTCGGCGGTCTGCAGTTCAGTTCTCCGTTTGTTTTCACCCTCGGGACAGGAGGAATCTCCAATGGAAGCAGACCGTTTCTGACACCTGTCAAAAATGGGAATAGTGGTTATACATGTCTACTGGGCGTTAGCAACGCCTAAGAAAGGCTGCGTTCACTTCTACTTTCAGTTTGCTCTGACAGTTGAAGATTGAATGAACACTGAGCAAAATATATAAAGTTATTTAGGTTCTAACAAGCTCGTTTAGTTGGAGAAAAGTGTATTTGATCTAAGTGTTTAGTGGCTTTTCCTCATTGTGAATTTATGTTAAAAATAAAAGTGCCAAATCAGGAATATAAACTCATAGAATAGAACAAAAGTTCTCCATTTATGCTCCAAATACAGTCGTCTGGTCTCTGAAAGTGATCATTAAATAGCACAGAGGTCACGCGTATTCAAAAGCTTATTTCAACCATTTAGAAATGACTGATATTGTTGTCTATGGGTTTATTAGAACCAGGAGCCTTATAAATAGACTTTTTAATGAATTTTCATGACATGTGGTGGAACAGTGTGGCAGAACAAGCTGCACAGACCTGCCATGTCTTACCCATCCGTATCTAAATGGAGAGCTGGAGCACTCTGCAATGATGGATATTGTTGGGAAACTTTAAAATATATGCCTAGGAATTTTTGTGAGATGATGTTAACCCATGTAGGAGAAATGAGCAGTTAAAAACACAAGCAATTTTCAGTTTTAAAAGATTTACCACACTAAAATTAACATGGGAGTTAATGGGAGCGAACGCCTGACATGTTGGTGCACCGTTTCATTTTAAGGACCTGATGAATTTCATTTTTCACGATAGTAGAGGCTAATACCTACAAAATGATGTTTTGTGTGGTTGTGAAATGTTCTAAGGCAGAGTTATGTGGTTCAGAAAACCTTACTTTAAAGGTGAGCCTTGAGGTCCAATACCGAAGTTTAAAGGGTGCCACACAAACACATCATCACGCTTTAGTTTTCTTACATTTCCTCTGAACTTCTGAAGTTTATTCCTCCACCTTTGGACTGGTCACTCTTCAGGGACACCCAGCTGGACACTGTGGACTCTGCTCTGTCCTCGTCCATCCTGAGGAAACATCAGAAATAGTGATGAGACTGTGATGAAGGTAAATAATCTGGAGAGGTTGGAGTTAAATAATCCCAATTCACTGCATTTTTATCAAACAGGAACATTTCTAATCCATTCTGGATAACAACTGAATCAATAAATCAATGATGTCTCTGTATAATTTTCATGTTTTCAGAGTTTAAGCTGCTTTTTTTAACTGTTCCCTGCAGTGAGAAAAGAACTGGCACCTTTTCCAGCCCCTCATCCTGCAGCACTGAATGTGCTCTAAAGTTCTTTCCAGAGCAAACGTCTCTGCACTTGCAGCAACATGTTGTAGTCGTGGATCCGTGAGGAGAACCGGATACAGGAAACGAAATAGAACAATAAACCACTGTGAGAAAACGTGCAACATGAACCCAAAATCCTGTTGGTGTCCTGTGATCCTGTGTGGATTTAGTTATTTATTTATTGTCTTAAATTGGTCCGGCTGAGAGATGCTAACTTGCCCACGATTAGATGTTGTTTGACAGGTAATACCAAAATATCCAGCTGTGACCTGGACTGTTGAACAACTCTAATAACTCTAAGAGCTTTACACCTGCCACAAAAAAGTTTTAAAATGTTGTTAATACCTGTTAAGACTCTCTAACAACGTTAACAGCATAATACTCACTTTACACTCAGCTTGTCGCTCTTCCTGCTTCATCTGAACAGAATACTTTCACTTTAACTTTTAACACCTAATCAACAGTTTCATGGCGTATATATTACTACCATTAAAGCATTCTGGAGGGTTCAAAGTTCTTTTAGGATCAGTAGCAAAGAGCAGAAACATAAACTAAACTTCACTTAGAAAGACTATTCAACTATAACTAAAGCCAGACTATAAGAAAGTTAAATAAGACCCATTCATTTATAATGTATAACGATATTTTGTGATAAAACTAAATATGAAGTCTAGTTGAATTTTCTTAAGCCAAGAATTCTTCAGCTCTATGCAGCTCTTCAATAGTAACAAAAATGTTTTCAAATCTTGATTTTATCTCCAAACACAACTGTCAATTCTTTTCAATAAAGCTCTTCGTTTACACTCACCTTGTCGGTCTTCAGTCTTCCTGCTCAGTCTGAACGGAATACTTTTACCTTTCCTTTTTCCTCTGTTAATGAACAACTTTATGGCTGTTGATTTATATTCCACTACTATAAAAGCATTCTGGGAGGGTTCAAAATTAAAAGTTGTTTTGCTATTTTAATGCCCTAAATATGTTTTTGCATTTAAATTAAAACTGATTTAGTTAAATAAATAAATAAATACGATTTATGATGCTTGACAGATTTTAAAGACTTGTAAAAGCAGCATATTCCTGCAGCCCTGGAGTCCAGGAGGAGCAGCAGAGGTCAGAATGTGTCGGAGCGCGTTTAACTATTGTCTGCAGTTCCACGCCTGTCCACCGGGTGGCGGTAAAGCACCACATGATATTTCTCCTTTTTGGAACTTCTTCAGCTGCGTTGAGCTTTAAATCTTCACCTGTCGCTCCCTTTAAGCTCTAAACTTTGCGATTCTGTGTGTAGTTTGTGGGTTTGAATATTTTTGATGAATTCTGATGAAAATGAGTGAAACTGTCAATGGCCAATAGAAAGTTCGTCCATTGTTCTACTGCGTCACACATTTTCATAACTTATTGTCATTCTTGGGTCTAAACTGGACCAGTTCTGTGAGCTGTTTTGCTTTTTCTGTGGACCAGATGTTCCAGGCAGGTTCCACACTAAAATTAACATGGGAGTTAATGGGAGCCAACGCCTGACATGTTGGTGCACCGTTTCATTTTAAGGACCTGATGAATTAAATTTTTCACGATAGTGGAGGCTAATACCCACAAAATGATGTTTTGTATGGTTGTGAAATGTTCTAAGGCAGAGTTATGTGGTTCAGAAAACCTTACTTTAAAGGTGAGCCTTGAGGTCCAATACCGAAGTTTTTAGACTGCCCTTTGGACCAGTCGCTCTTCATGGACACACAGCTGGGCACTACGGACTCTGCTCTCTCTTCCTCTTCCATCACACATTCGCTCATTTTTAAATGTGACTCTAAACGGTTAAGCAGGAACAGTCTGCTGACACAGAAAAGAAGATTAAAGAACATGATTCTCAGCATGAAGACAAGCAGAGGTCTGTCCAATGACGTATTGTCGGCTCATTCACATCCAAATCTATTAAATGATGTCACCCTGTACATCATACAGGCCACATATATATTGGAAAAAAGTTTTGGGACATCTTAAAAGTTTACACCATGTTAAATATAAAATAGTTGTGGAAAAAATGTTTCTCCTGGGTGTTTCAGAAGGTGCGGTGGCATTAGACGGACGCACACAAATACAAGTTAAATCATTTTTTATCTGGTTATGGTTTACAAGAAAACCTAAATTCTTTCAAGATGTCAGTTCTCAACATTAAGTCAGTTAATGGTCAGAACATAACAAAAACACTGGCATTGCACATTTTTGGAGTGGGTGTAGTGGGTGCAGTGTGTTGGAGGGGCCTTGAGTGGAGTGGTAGCGCAAGGTAGAATAAAGTTTGCCAATACATTACCCCAGCAAATACTGGTACTGTACTTCTTCAATTATAGTCAATCTAGTATAATAACTTGTGCCTAGGACAGCCTCACCTCCTCAGAGGAAAACAGTGCAGGCCACCTCTCCGGACCTTAGATACCAAAGGTTGACAGTCCACGACCTCTCTCCGCCTGAGGGAAAATGTCAGCGCCATCTTCTGCCGTATGACTGTCATGTTCTTTTGTTTCCTCTGCATTTCATTGACCAGAGCAACTCTTTCCTCTTCAAGAGTAGAATCATCATGGTGTTGTGGATAATCTGGGACATGATTGACCTCTCCACGTTTGGGCTTTTTAAGGGTGAAAGGACTGTCCTCTCCATCTCCCCCTTTTCTTTTCCTGTTTACATTTACCTCATTACAGCCTGCCCTACGAAGCTTTGATCTGTAGTTTCCAAGTTTGTACTTGATACTTGCTTTCCATCCCTCGTAGCCTGTGATGCTACCTGGCTCCTTCAGACATGGATACTTGAGAAC
>NW_026622124.1:0-15545 GCF_003711565.1 Takifugu flavidus | reverse complement strand
CTGCAGGTCATCTCCTAAGAGCTAACACTGGCCTGTCAATAGGTGAGCCACAAAGGCATCTGGGACCCATTGCTGGTAACGATGGGCGCACATCTACAGAGACAGATAAGAAAACAGGTGAAGACCGGTTTTCAGTTTTCCAGTTTTATTCTTTTAGGTTGTGTTACTCACCATTACATTTTTCCCAGGACCTTGACTTGTCACTCTTACTCCCATCCACTGGCCGTCTATTCCTCTACTTTCAAGGAACTCTAGAAAATAAAACCACTGAGGAGTTTAAATTTAAAATCAGTAACTGTTTTTTCTCATACTTGTTTTTGAACTATAAGCAGATAAAGAGTTTTGACCCTTTCCTGACCTAAATTATAAAGACGAACCTTAACCCTTGTATTATGCTACGGGTCAATTTGACCCGTTTTGGTTTTTGTGTTGACCAAAGTACTGGTTATCTTTGGTTTTTCTTCATGAAATTTTGTGACTTTTCCTCATCTAGGGTCATGAATTGGTGTGTAAAATTTGGACACTGTGGTGTTTAGTGGAATGTCTGTGCAGAGTTTGAATATGAATATTATGTTGCGGGTCATTTGACCCGGACACTTTTATGTGAGTAAGTAGCAGTAAATATCCAAAATAACATGCCTTTTGATGTCCTTCTGATCTACATCAAAGAGTATTGTGCTGTGATGTACATTTAATTGTATTTTGACTGCCAGAGACCCAGGTGCATCGAGGAGGGACTTTCTCTCCCTTTTTCTTGTCACTTTTCTTATGCCATCTCTTTGACCAACACACCAAAAATGAGCTCCAGAACGTTTACAGCTGAAGAAGCTTTATCACAGATTTTGAACTCAGACACTGATGCAGAGGAAGAGGTTTCAGAGACAGAGGATATTTCAGAGACCGAGGACAATGTAACTGATGATCCAGATTTTCAATTTTCTGATGATGAGGAGGATTCAGAGGACGAGCCTGCCGTTGTCTCTCCATTGGATGAAAGCCAAGGAATGCAGCAATCATCATCCACAGAGGAGACATGGGCATCTAAAGATGGTAAAATAAAATGGTCAACATCACCACACCAAAGCCGAGGTAGACTGTCATCTTCCAATGTCATCAAAATGACTCCCGGTCCTACAAGATTTGCTGTCACACGAGTTGATGATATCATATCAACATTTCAGCTCTTCATATCCCCACCAATTGAGAAGATCATACTGGAAATGACCAACTTGGAGGGGAGGCGTGTATTTCAGGAGAAATGGAAGCCACTGGATCAGACTGACTTGCATGCTTACATCGGAATTCTGGTATTAGCTGGAATGTACAGGTCAAAGGGAGAAGCAACTTCAAGTCTATGGGATGAAGAGTATGGAAGGCCAATCTTTCGAGCAACAATGTCTCTGGAGACATTTCACATGATATCTCGTGTGATCCGATTTGACAACCGTGAAACCAGAGCTGGTCGTCGTGAAAGAGACAAACTAGCTGCAATTAGAGATGTATGGGATAAATGGGTTGAAATTCTACCTTTGTTGTACAATCCTGGTCCACATGTTACTGTAGATGAGCGCCTTGTTCCATTTAGGGGGCGCTGTCCTTTCAGACAGTACATGCCCAGTAAGCCTGCCAAGTATGGCATCAAAATGTGGGCGGCCTGTGATGCAAAATCCAGCTATGCATGGAATATGCAAGTGTATACTGGAAAGCTACCTGGAGGAGCATCTGAGAAGAATCAGGGGATGCGTGTGGTGCTGGAGATGAGTGAAGGGTTGCAAGGTCATAACATCACATGTGACAACTTCTTTACATCCTACCGCCTTGGAGAAGAACTTCACAAGAAAAAGCTGACTATGTTGGGAACAGTCAGAAGAAGCAGCAAGAACTTCCCAGTGAAATTCTTAAGATGCAGGGCAGACCTCTGCATTCCTCAGTATTTGTTTTCACGGAGAAAGCAACAGTTGTTTCATACTGCCCAAAGAGAAACAAGAATGTTCTTGTAATGAGCACATGTAAAATGTATTGTTATGTCTCTTTTCTGAATGTTCATATATTCTAAAATAAAGTTGTTGTTGGTTTAAACTGTTTTTTTGTCTGTTTTGAATGGATTTACACAGTACGGGTCAAAATGACCCGCAACATAATTATTGTAATTTTTTTCAACATAATACAAGGTTAAGCTGCAACACAAGCCCTTGTGTTCCTTAATAAAACTCAAACCCTAGTGAAATACTGGACAATTCATACAATTCAATTTGTACTGGTAAAGTACAAATCACTGGTGTACTGGTAAAGTACAAATCACCAAGAGAACCCCCCCCCCCCCCCCTTAACCATCACAGCAAGCGAAAATGGCCCATATTTCCAGCAACAAACCTTTATTATCAAACTCAATGGGCTCACAGCGTTCAGACGTTGTTGCAAGGTCACACTGGTAAACAACACCGGTAACATTGACCTGGTCCTGATGTTTGGCTCGTGGAGCTCCCACCAGCAATCTGGACAAAAACACCTCAATTGGTGAGACGTGGTAGTATTCAAAGACAACTGAGGCTGTTTTGTACTCACAGGTTCCTCCTGGTAGGGTTCTGCTGCTGGTGCAAGGCCACAGAGAATCCGAACAGGCTTCCCGGGTCTCCGCTTTTTGTGAGCACATTTTTTGTGTCTAGATTGAATGCTGAAACTTGGAAATGCCAGAAGTTGCACAGACACACCGTGAACCAGTGCATCACTGTGATTTTCCAGGTAGACATTTTGCAGAAACTTCACTCGCCGAGAAAACACGTGCAACCGCTGACAGAATAGGGATCAAGGTTTCTAACTAGCTCACCTCAACCACAGACAAAGGACAGGGTGTGGTGCTATTTACCACCACACAAATATAGCTGCGACGTTGCGCTTTATGACTTCTAACATTAGTAAATATTAACCCACTTTTACTTTGGTGGGTACATGAGAGACTTTCTGAGCAAAAGTCTTGTGGCCTGCACAGATAATCAGTCATGAGTAGATGTGTACAGATACAAATAAAGTCTCAACAGCACCTCCACTCGCTCTGCAAAAGGAAGCAACACTAACGAGTTGCACCGCCACTGTAAACTTGGTAAATTGCAACCAGGCCTATGAAACAATGTGCTTAGTGATATGTGCACTGCAGAAACAACCTTTTTTGAGTATCATGACTATGAAATAGACAAACATTGCAATAGTACATCTGTATTCCAGAGCATGACCACATGTCATTTTTTTTTATTATTGCATGGTTTCCTTGATACTTTCTTAGTTACACAATTGTTATTGTTATTGTACATCACATTCACACCTGCACCACAGCAAAAATGAAACTCAATTATTCATTTGCATTTGGACTGTCACTGCTCTCTCTCTCTCTCTCTCTGTCCCTCACACACGCACACGCACACACACAGACACACACACACACAAACACACACACATACACTCTTTCTCTCTTTCTTGCTCTCTTTCTCACTTGCATGGTGACAAAGGACCATGGAAAATTCACACATTCGTGGTGGGTTTGGTCATAATGAGGCTTTAGGGTCTACTTCTTTTTAAAGCATATGAAAATAAAACTGCTTCTCAGATGTTTCAAGAATTGCAATTTTTATTTATTTTTAAATTCCCAACAGAGAGATTTTATGGCGAACATGCGTAACAAAAAACATGTCAAAAATGTTTCATCATCTGTCTACTTAGTTTGATTTTTGATCCTTGGACCACTGGTGCAGCTGTCCTTCACCTACACCCACTAATAGTTTTAGCAGTTGTTATCTAATGCTATGAATGGGTTAACTGAAGAGGCAGAGGGTAAATTTTGAGCTGATAAATCTTTTCTTTTGTCTATACTGATTAAGGTCAACTCACTAAAAGGTCAGAGCTGCACAATGTTAACCGCATGTACTAAAATTGGTTGAGGCATTTGTTGGGGCCAGTATCCTGTTGAGCAAGTCATATGGGTTCTGGTAAAAGAAAGACATGCAGCCAACCGCAGTCTACTTCTTACCTCTGGCTTGTTTTCTTTCAAAGGTGATGAGAAGCAAATACCACAGACCGATGTTTGTTTGGGCAAGGCATGTAGTCGAAATGGAAACTTATTTTTTTCCTTACCAAAAACAAAAATGGTTGTCATATCTATAAATAGTAACAATGCATATTTAACTTGGATTATGAATTACAAAACTTGCCTATTTGTACTGGCATGAAAAAAATGGACAACAATGACTCAAATTTAATTCCTGTGAGGTGCACCTTCAGGTGCTGACAGTGCAATGGCCGTAAAAAAATGGCCGGTGGGAGTTGATAGTAATTCACAGTAACGTGCAACTGAAACTGATCTGTTAATCATGATTTCTTAAAAATAGATGCTCAGGATATGCTTGCTAGGTCATGAGATCATCAAATACAGTTCAGTGCAGCTGAAGTGATAGATGAACTTTAGATTTTCTAAATGACAAATTGAATATAGTAACTTCCATTTCAGTAGGAAATGTGTCAAAAATAACCAACAAGCACAAGTAAAGAATCAAAAGGCCATGCACATCTTATTGTGAGGATAAATGAATATTACTTCCCCACTTCTACAAAAAAATCTAGTCTTTCTTCTCAGCTATAGCACATGTGACTCAAAATGATAGTACTGGTCTAACGTCCCCCAACACACACACAACACCACACACCACCACACACACACACACACACACACACACACACACACATGCATGCACGCATGCACACATGGTTGGGCCACCACCTCAAGGTGGAGAAAAGATGCAATGCAGTATAATGTATAAATTTAATTATCAAGTATTTTGGCTGTAGTTATTTTATTTATTTTGTGGTAGGTTTTTTGCTAAAAGAGAGTAAAAGGTTATTTGAAAATAACCTTTGAATATCTTATCTGGGCTGATGTGCATGTTTCATCCTAAACAACCACAAACTGACAAATGAAATATCTTATTTCATTTCATTCCTTCCTTTTCTTCACAGGGGGCCTATCGCTACTTGCTTGAATGAGTTGCCAGCTCATTGCAGCATTTGGAGGTGCATTACCTTGCTCAAGGGTACCTCGGCTACACTCCAAATGTGTCCTGACACCTGGCCCTACTACCAGAACACTTGTTTTGTAGGCACTGGGCCTTGAACCAAGACCCCTCTGCTCCTAAACCCAGTCTCTGACAGACTTTTTTTTATTGTCAAATTAATTTGGATTTGAGCCCATGGGTTTATTTCTGAGCATCGAGTGTGAGAGTTATTTGGGTTCTTCTTTCATTTCCTGACATCAAAGGATGTCACAAGAAGCAGAAGAGCCAGAGCAGTTATATAGTGATGCTGGTGATGTGATGTGCTTTTACGTGTGAAGATTCCAAAATAAAGGTTACAGTTTGACATAAAATGTTGTGAAGATACTTTGTTTAAAAATTCACTTATGGGTCATGTTAAGGGGTGCAATATACCAAAGCGCTTATTCTCTCTCTGAGGATTTAAACACTTATTTCTGTGAGTGAATATGAATTATGTCATCAAGTTAATGTCTTTTTAATTTATTTGACCCCCCACCCCCCGATGAGCCCCAGATTGTGCAAAAAAGAACCTTAAAATTTAAAATTAGTGTCATTGAGGGACTCATTCCCCTCCTGATATTTCCCACAGTGTCTCGTTCATGATCAGCATCAGACAGTCATTTCCAGTCATTAATGTTCCACCCTTTTTCTGTGTTTATTAACAAATTGGACTAACCCTTTGCTTTTTGATGAAACTGTATATAAACCTTGTGAACTGCTCTTCATGTTTCGAGTTGCGGCTCTACTTTAGGGCCGAAAACTTAAACCTCAAATGGACACCAAAGGAAGTTTGGATTTTGATTCTTTGGAATTTTATTTTCTCAGTGCATGCACAGCAAATCACCAGCAGGGACATTACACCTTTTAAATACCTGCTAGATTGCATGCTTTGTTGACTTGATTCTGCCTCTGCCTCCATCAACTTTTAGGTTTCGCATGTTGGGTTATGAATTTTAAAAGTAGTAACAAGGACTAAACCACAATAACAAAGATCACATAAAATGCTTCTCATGCTCAGATTTTATATTGATTTTATATTGAATGCTCGTGCGTTAAAGTTTACCCTCAACCGCATCAGCAAAGACGAATTAAAGAGTCTGTAGTCTGAAAATGTGATGGGCATATTTACAAAAAAACATTTCCTGCTTTTCAGCCAATCAGAATAGTTACACTGTAAGCGTTCCCATATTGAGAGGACTGTTAGTGAGCTACCACACCAATTGTGCAAGAGAAAGATGCTGCATCACATGATTGGAGGTCTGGCTGCTCTGATTCTCCTCAGTAGGTTATGTAAGTGCCCTTTTTTATGTTGAAATGACTGCAACCAATATAATTCCAGTTAAAAGATCGAAACAGGTAGATACTAATTTGCTTTGTTTCTTCTGTTGTTTCCATTGCCTCCAGCTCAAAATGAAGACGTTCCTCACAAGATCCCTGTGCGTTAACCAGGGCGATAATGTCACCTTGACATGTCCAGGCTCTTCTGATGTAACTGGGTTTTTCTTACACAAAATAAAGTTCGGTTACTTAGCTCAGACATTTGCAAGTGGCTACGGCAAAGTGTCGCTCCAAGGACAGTTTAACACACCAAGATTTACAGCAACCACAGAGAATTCTCTGCATCTTTTTAAGATCAGAAACGCTTCCAAAGAAGATGAAGCGACATACTTGTGTCAAGCAGGAACAGCGTACGAATGTCATTTACCAACGGAACAGTTTTGATTGTGAACGGTAACGTAAGACCACACCTGAGTCTTTTTTCTGGTGAAAGAGTTGAGAATAACATGCTTTCTCTTTTCCATCCACTTCACCCAGACCACAAAGGTCAGAACTCGCTACAGGTGAAACAAAGCAAATCAGTCCACCCGGGTGGGTCGGTGACTCTCCAGTGCTCGCTCCACTCCAAGAAGGAAAAAAAACAGCACACGTGTCCAGCTGAAGACAATGTGTACTGGATCAGACTGGGGTCAGGAGAATCCCACCCCAGTATCATTTACACACCCAGCCACAGCAGCTGTGAAGGGGAGGAAAGAAGCTGTTTTTATACTTTGTCCAAAACGGTCAACGTCTCTGATAAAGGAACGTACTACTACTGCGCAGTGGACATGTGTGGGCAGATCCTTTTTGGTGGAGGAACCACGCAGCTGCCAAGTAAAGGAAACATATTTAATATTACCTGTATTAATATATTTACTGACAATTAACCAATTTTTCTTGTATAGTTTTGATGAGGTTGGCTGGATAATTTGCAGTGCTGTCCTTCTTTTGTTCTCTTTGGACTTTTGCAAGGCAGTTCTCAGATAAGCAGGAGTGTGGTGATTATGCAATCATTTACTTGGTAAAAACATCCGAAGCATCTCAAAGCTCTACTGCGCTATTGTGAACTTGTTTTCAGTTTATTCGAGGTAATTAGTGCTGCAGACCTAAAAAAACAACAACAAAAAAGATCTCCCATCTTCATCAGTTTTATTTAACATGTAAAGGAGTAATATGGGTTGGGTGGCAGGAAAGATGCTGGATTTGCTGGTATTGGGTTAAAGTTGGAAACATTTTTTGAATTGACTGAACAAACTGTGCTATTATCATTTGTGGCACAACTATATACGTATAAATATATTGTGTTACTGCGTGTATGGAACTGTTAGGTTACTATATTTGTGGCAGCCAAAGTTTGCAGACACTTAATGTCTATGTACCACATCGACATCAGTGCTGGAGTAATTTTATTTTCTCCCTACAAATTAACAAATATCAAACACGCACTGGTGCTGTGTCACAGTGGATACATTGAGTTCCTCACTATCGAGGGTATAGGGGTTGATTTTGGACACCGCCTCAGATTTACACGTCATCATTGAAGATTTAACGTGTGTTGATTATTTTCAGGATGGCGAGTTGAGAGAAGAGAGCTATGTAACGCTGAATTTCCCCTCAAGAAAGAAAAGGCATGCAGCAAGGGGGAGTTACCCCCAGAGTGCATTTACTCTGGTGTCAGAGGCTGAAAAGACTTTGAATGTGAAATTTAGAAAGAAAGAAATAAGAAAATCATTCAAGAGGTATTTCACCCAGGATGACAAAATTGGATGCGTCTTTGCTGTGGACCTAATGTGTGAGTGGTGACTCTGAATAATCACTCTGCAACAAAAAAAACGATTGTTGACATGTGGTTATAAATGTGGCCAGAATGAGCAGAAAGGCAAATGTGCACACATCAGGAAATGATGCTAGAATCTAAGTTTCAGTCTGAGGGGAACTAAGTACTGGTTTACTGCAAAATAAATAAATAAATATATATATACCAAACTCATTATATCTGTTTTCACATAGAATTCTCATTTTATTGTCATTTATTTTTTTAATGTTATGAGATGGTATGCCAAAAAACCCAAACCCCCAAAAAATGACCGATTATTGTAGTTAATTTTGTCCTCAAAGCTCATTAAAGTGGTCGTAAAGCAACTTAAACCTTTTTTTTCTGTGTGTGAATGAACTGAATCAACAACAACACATTTAGGGAAACGTTGGGGTGGTCCATTTGTCACCAATCCCCCATTTAAATATTCACCATGTGCTGGTGATGTGTTAGTTATCAGTGGATACTTCAAGGTACGGCAAAGCAGGCGTTAAACTGAGTTACATTGTGGCGGACACATAGGGGTGTATCTCACACCCAGGTGATGCATGGGGTGATGGGCGTGGTTAGCCCTTCATTAGATGCACTGTTCGAAGCGCCATTTAGTATTGTCTGGTGGATGCGGAATAAAGACGTTTAAACCATCTGCTCAGTCTGAGTCGTTCCTCGTCCTGCCACATGTCACAATAACATCAGCACAGTTTTGCCTTTAGGTACAGTCAACTTTCCCCTGCTGCCCCCGAGAGGCATGGCATTTAGTTAACAGTGAGTTAAATACGTAAAACACAGCATCTCTTTGCACACATTTCATTTGTTAATGAATGAAAATGACCAAAATATGGTAAATGAAGTATAATGTAGAAGTCAGCCTTAATCAGCCCTCCTCCAGAGTATTCCCTGACATCAGAGTAGATGCTTCTTTCTTCCTTCTCTGTATCATCATTTCTCACTGATTTTCTTCGAGCAATGTTTGGAATGGCGTAAACCAAATCCTGCTCCTCACTGGTCTGGGAGAAACATGGAAATCTTATTATTAACATTATGTATGGCTGTTTATCATGTCTTTACCTGTTGATTGCAGTGATCAACACTGACTTTTACAGCAGTTCTTTGCAGAGTAAAACGAGCTGTTTGGTGAAAGAAAAGTACACAAGTGAAGTAAATTTGCCCAAAATGCTTCTCAAGTAACTTTAAGACATTTAAGAGACGTGTTTCTTACCAGTGCAACAGCCACAAAGGTTTTCTTCTGCTTAGTCCTCAGATAAATAAAAAGGACGATGAGACCAACGGACACAGCAGCACCGAGTGTGTATAAACTGTGGAGATTATATGGCCATCTTTAATTTTCACTGAAATCATAAAATTAAAATAATTAGCATATTTATTGCCAATTTGAAATACAGGAAGTAGAATGTAAAAATCAACTTTTACCTTCAATTTTGGGCTCTGAGCAGTTCCCCCATGTCTGCTCACATTTTCCTATGGAACAACACAAATCTCCAGAAGAGCAGATGTTACTGAAGACGCTGTTTCTGGATCTGTTTAAGTTGTTTTCATCCACTTCCACGTTGTTTCTGCAATGAAAACTGAAAAATGGCCCAACAGATCTGGAGCCACAGCAGCGGCTGTTGAGGTCATCCAGAGACGTTGGGTTCTCGGAGTCAGAGAGGACGGGACACTGGAGGAGCACAGAGCGTTCTCCAGGGGTCGGATCATAGGGATGAGCCGTGGGGACACCATCACCTTCGCGTTCTGAGACAAAATTAGGCACAAATGAATTCTGATAAATGAACTGTGATGTTCCAAGATGAACTATGTCCAAACCAGCAGATATTCACCTACTACTGTTAGGTCTACTCTTTTCAAAAATGCACTTTTCCCCGTCATGCAGAAATAAACTCCAGTATCATCCACACGTGTGTTATTAATAACCAAAACAAATGATCCTGATTCAATTTTGGTTGTGAAGTGAGAATCTTTTGTATGATGAGATGATTTTCCGAGGCGTTCAGGTAAGAATCCAGGAATAACTCTGATCCATAAGAGGGTTTCTAACGTCTTGCGGGGACACTTCAGTCTCACAGTCTCTCCAACAGTTACATTCTTGGTCTCAATGTTGTTATTTGTGCATCCTGTAAAGGCAAATAATACACCCAACATAGGAAAATGTGTTTGATCTCTCCAAAATGACAGAGTAAAGAGCAGATTCTTGGAACTAATTAGTAAAAAAAAATAGTTTCCTGGGTTACTTACCCCCAAATCTGACAGGAAAGAGGAGGATATAAAATAGAATCAGCATTCTCTATTTAGTGCGCCTGTCGCGTCTCACGGGTTAAAGGTGCTGCTCAAATGATCAGATGAAGGAAACAGTTTCATTACAGTGTGCTTGGTTCTCAGTAAGAGCACAGGGAAGTGATATCAGCTCGTTTTCCAACCTCTGAAAACTGAAGCAGAGTTTTTAAGTTTTTAAAGTAAAAGCACTGTGATGACATTTCCCCTTTCTTAAATCTGAGAGATATTTAGTTTTGATGGTGAAGGATTTCATTTGAATTTTAGCTCCCTGACTCGCCAACCAGAAATTTACAGTAGTAACCCAAAAATTATGTTTAGAAGAGATTTTGGTTTGTGTTTTAGCACATCCAATGAGATCATCTACACTTCAAACCAATTTAATTTAAACTAATTTACTAATAATTACATGTATTTAATATAGAATAATATTAAGAATGAACAAACTCTCTCCTTGAGGCAAGTGTGGTGAGGCAGAAACCATGAAATGACCCTGTTTCCTTTAACCCAACTGGTAGAGAGAGAAGAGGTGCAATAGAGGGGGGTTAGAAAGACAATAGACACGTTCAGCACAAAAATATTTAGATTTAAAATTCAAAGAACAATAATATACAAGTCTGTTTAAGCGAAGTGGAAAACAAATGTGTAATGACTTCATCTACCACGAGGGGGAGACATACATGCTGCAGTACATATTCAAATTGTACTGTAGCACCAACAATTACGCATTTGTGCTTGAACTTGCAGCAGTTTTTGAACCTGAACTGGAACCAGTAGGTCTGTTTGATGTGGCTCAATCTAATAGGCAGTCCATCAAAGTCTGGTGACATCCTGATGTGCAGAATTATTTAAAAATGATAAACTAGGATTTCATTATTAATTATTAATTATTATTATGTTTTGGTCTAATCAGCTCACATAAAAGATTCTTATAAAGCTAGCCACACGGTGCTTTAATACTAGACCAATGTCTGCGGATGTCCAGACCTCCAATGGATATAAAGAATAGTTGAACATTTTTCGCTTAATTTATAATCTAGGCCAATGGTTTGACAAACAATTATGTGGTTTAGACAGTTCATATGTTTCAATGTCCGTGTATATTGATGCATCTGTTCATTTTCAACCAAATGTCTGTTTTCCTTATATACATAGTAACTTATTAACGGCTGCCTTACAAATAAACTTAAATTATTGGGAAAAATCTGTAACAAAACATAAAAGGTAAATTTTTAGCCTTTTATTAAACACACTAAAGCAAACTTTTAGTTAATTCTGGTTTATAATAACATAAATGCTTTTGCTGGGACACACCAGCATTATTTTGAGCAAGTTTCAGAACAGTTAACAAACCTACAAAAAAGACAATACGGAAATTAAAACACCAAAAGTGCTAAAAAGGAAAATCTACAATCATCACAATAATACAATGAACAATAATAAGAAAAAATTTCAGGTTGAGAGGAGCAGAACTGATCAAACCTGACCAGACCAATTTTAAATTTTAAATCGGTCCTTCTATGGATACAAAGCAGCTCTTAAAACTCTTAAAAGCTGAGCGATAACGTCGACATATTTGTATCTGTGTGTAATTTTATTTGAATTGTCTTAATAAACAATGTGTTTCCTACATTTGCATTAATTTCCTGTAACGGGGGTCCTCACTTCAGAGTAGACTGTTTCTTTGTCTTTGAGACGACCTCTGTCTGGTTGAGCTTTGCTCCTGGTGAAGACTGGAGCAGAATAACACATCTCCTCTTCTGTCTGAGCAGACACAGGGAAAAATCTCATGTTAATCAAAAATCAGTATTTACACGTCTATAACGCTTTTGATTGTTCTGATCCTCACCGGCTGAGTGTCCTCGTCACTCGCGCCTGTTGTGCAACTGAGTACGGCAGCTGTTTTAAAAATAAGAGAAAAAAAGCAGCTGTTTCAGAAGGTATTTTATTGAATATATTCTCACTGAACAATAATGGGAAATAATTTTACATTTTTAAACTCCTTAAAAAAAAATTAAAACGTACCCTCGCAACAGCTCGAAGATTTTCCCTTTAGGATCCAAACCAGGCAGACATTTACAATAACACTTGCAACCAAAGCAGCAGCCAGCAGAACCACCAATATAGTGTTCTCATCTAAGACCCCTGCAGTCCTGAAGTTGAGGGTTCCAAAGAAAAACTCCCCACATGTGGCCACAGCGCAGGAAAAGGGCCCAGCATCAGAGGAGCCCAGTAACTCTGAGCTGCTGCTCTCCCATTTCTGTGGAGCGCCACCTCTGACACCACCCTGGCATCCATCCTGGCGGCCTCCGTGTGCAGCAAAGACACTGGGATAAGATGCATCAGGTCCAGACTGGAACCAGCACACGTTGCGCTCTGTTCTGCAGGTTGTGTTTTCAGAGTCAGAGAGGACAGAACACTGCAGCGTCACTGAACGCACCGAATCAGACGGAGGCACTTGGATTACGGCTTTGACATCAGGCTCCGTCCCTGAGAAATTGAAATAGGACAAGAAACATGTCGGGTTTCTGTCAAATCTATCGCTCTGAATCACAGACTTTGCTGCTGCAGCCATGTAAATGTTCCCACTGTGGCAGAAATAAAGATATCTTATCTTACCTCTAACATTTTAAAAGAATATGAAATTAAATTGTTATTTTACATCATTCTTACCTGGAATTCTGAGAAATATCCCATGAAGAAATGTCATGCTTGTATAAGTAGTTTTAATACAGTAATAAAATCCTGCATCATGTGGAGTCACTGACAGAATATGCAACATAAACGTGCCAGGCCCTGTTCACAAATAAAATGAGAGGAATTGTTTGGAGCCTTGTAGTCAAAATAATAAATGACTCCCACGACATCAGGTGGGCTTCCAGGAACAAATCTGATCCAATAGAACATTGTTGGCTCTCCAGATTGCTCGCGTTCACAAGTCAGAGTCACATTTTCTCCAACATCAGCCCGTTTCATCTCAAAGTGCTGCTCATCCACCCCACCTAAAGAAAACAGCCAATGCAGTAACATGGGCACTATTCTGTGTTAACGTTGAATACAAATGGAATAAAAGAGGACTGTATATACTTACGCACGAGTCGGAGGCTCAGCAGATAAAATATAAACCTCATGTTTGGCTAATCCAGCTAAGGAGACGGTTAGATGGGCTGAAATGTCAAAAATGTCCATCTTATGTACTCGTATCAAATGGGAGGGCGCAGAAACACCATCCTCTGATTGGACTAGATTATCATAAAAAGAGACGCACAAATCAGATCAAAGACAGCAGCTCATTGTCGGTCAAACACTGAGGACACCAGACTTTGGAAGAATCTGTCAATTAGTTTTCTTTTCTCTTCATATGTAGAAATTCAGCATTAATCAAACTACTGTGGAAGAACCCCCCACAGACGGCCCCCCACCCCTCACACACACACACACACACACACACACACACACACACACACACACACACACACACACACACACACACACACACAGGCAACAGAACGTTCACAGTCCAGCCCAGGAAGCCGTGCTCCACATTGAAGCCGAAACGACACAAATGAGGGTTCAAGTTTCATGTTGGCTGATGTTATTGTGAGCTGTGACCTCACAGGCTGCTGAGAAGGAGCTTTCCTGGATAGAAATGTGTTAATATAAGATAACGAACTGGTTGAGGACGTTATTGTAAAATACAAATACCGGTAAATAACATCAAGGTAAACTTAATTTGTATGTGCACCATTGATTGTTATTCATATTTTACATTTTACCAAACCCCTGTTTGTCTCTCATTCATTGGTTTTTGACAAAAATAAGGAAGTCTTCAGGAGGAGGCGGAGGTGACTCTAGGGGGCGCTGCAGTTAAGATATGCTTAGATATCACCAAAATGCCCAAATGCATCACTATATTTGTTGCAGCCAAAGTTTGCAGACACATGTCTATGTACCACATCGACATCAGTGCTGGAGTAATTTTATTTTCTCCACAAATTAACAAATATCAAACAAGCACTGGTGCTGTGTCACAGTGGATACATTGCGTTCCTCACTATAGAGGGTATAGGGGTTGGTTTTGGACACCGCCTCAGATTTACACGTCATCATTGGAGATTTAACGTGTGTTGATTATTTTCAGGATGGCGAGTTGAGAGAAGAAGCTATGTAACGCTGAATTTCCCCTCAAGAAAGAAAAGGCATGCAGCAAAGGGGGAGTTACCCCCAGAGTGCATTTACTCTGGTGTCAGAGGCTGAAAAGACTTTGAATGTGAAATTTAGAAATAGAAAGAAATAAGAAAATCATTCAAGAGGTATTTCACCCAGGATGACACAATGGATGCGTCTTTGCTGTGGACCTAATGTGTGAGTTGTGACTCTGAATAATCACTCTGCAACAAAAACCACAAAGATTGTTGACATGTGGTTATAAATGTGGGCAGAATGAGCAGAATGGCAAATGTGCACACATCAGGAAATGATGCGAGAATCTAAGTTTCAGTCTGAGGGGAACTAAGTACTGGTTTACTGCAAAATAAATAAATAAAATATATATATACCAAACTCATTATATCCGTTTTCATATAGAATTCTCATTTTATTGTCATTTATTTTTGTTATGAGATGGTATGCCAATAAACCCAAAACCCCAAAAAATGACCCATTATTGTAGTTGATTTTGTCCTCAAAGCTCATTAAAGTGGTCGTAAAGCAACTTAAACAGTTTTTTTTTGTGTGTGAATGAACTGAATCAACAACAACACCATTTTAGGGAAACGTTGGGGTGGTCCATTTGTCACCAATCCCCCATTAAATATTCACCATGTGCTGGTGATGTGTTAGTTATCAGTGGATACTTCAAGGTACAGCAAAGCAGGCGTTAAACTGAGTTAAGGGGAAAGTTGACTGTACCTAAAGGCAAAACTGTGCTGAACTCATGTTATTGTGACGTTGTGGCAGGACGAGAAACGACTCAGACTGAGCAGATGTTTAAACGTCTTTATTCCGCATCCACCAGACAATAATAAATGGCGCTTCGAACAGTG